>NC_053155.1:128822222-129122222 GCF_016835505.1 Polypterus senegalus
TGTTCTTTATAAAAATTTGCTATCACAGATGATTTGCACATTTACAAGTGGATATTCTTCTCTACAAATAGTTTTGAGACTTGTTGATGATGCAAACAGAGCATAGTAACCACAGCTTGCACTTCTTTGCCTTTTAACAGACAGTTGTAATATGAATGTTCTGCTTTTTTTAATTGAATTTTAATGTTTTTTCCTGAATTACTATATAAGTATATATTTTAAATACTTCTTTATCATTCATCTCTCATCACCTCTTTAGGTGAGAAGAAGATACAGTAAACTGATTCTCCCACATGATTATTTGTGTTGCTCTTTCTGAGAAAGCCAGTCAGAGTCTCACAAGCTCTTCTCACCAGTGAAAGGTGTTTGAGAAACAAGCTTTTAATCTTTTCTATTGTTACTTTAAAAACTATTGCTTAAAGAAAGGTACACATTCATAAATTTCCTTTCATAAAAGAAAAAAATATATCAGGTTAAAAAGCCACTTAAGTTGCTTTGATTTATATTAGACTTTTAATTGTACTGAAGGAAAAACAGAGTGAAGCTTTTCAACACCTTATAAAACATAAAGTATGTATTTTAAGTACATTTAATGTACTACTTCCAATAAAACTGAAAAAAATGATTAAATAGAAAAGTAAAAAATGTTATACGTTTTAAACAAATCAAGGTGCTTCTAACGTGTTTACAAATCTTTTGAAATAGGTCAGCTTTGTGTACCGCAAAAAAACACCCTTTTCTATTTCCGACCAAATGATCTTTGAAGAACTGCCTCTAATGTTTGGGTTATTTCACAAATTTATTATTTACTTGTTTTATGAAAAATGTGTCAATAGATAGATAGTGTGAGGGATGCCCGAGATCATTACACGGCCGGGATGCCTCCTTAATGGAAGGACAGGGGGAGATGGTTTATGAACGGCGCTATCTCGCCCGAGCTGCTATATGGCAGCCCTTCTGTGTTTGCAATCGAGCCTTGGATTCCCACAGGCCTGTATGGGAATTGGTGTTTGTTGGCACAGCCCTGTTTGCTGGTTGGAGCTGCAGAAACCGCTGAGCCCTTTTACGTGGGGCTCCTGCCTTACCCGGAAGTACTCCCAGGTCACAATTATGCAACACAGGAAGTACTCCCGGGATTCTGAATATAAGGAACAGCCGCTTCTCATTTGGGGAGTCAGAAAGTCGTGAGGAAGAGGCCGAAGATTGCCAGGAGGTGTGGAGAAGGAGGCTGCAACTCTCTGGGAGAGAAGACTGGAGTTAGTATACTTTATTAGATCTGGGTTAAGCTGTAGTACTTGTGTTTGGTACTTCATGCTGTGCTTAGTGGTGGAAAACAATTGGGAAGAGTTTTCCACAGAAAGGAATAAAAGCCTTGTTTTGTGCCTGTGTCTGCTGTATCAGGTGTAGGGAAGCTGGAGTGCTTCCTGGTGGTTCACAATAGATATATAGGTGGATTGATAGGGAACCATTCTTATCAGCTTCCCTGCAGCTGGCTCTGAAAGTGCTCATTTGCGTTGTGGAATGTCAGCTCATACTGCTGATTACTCAACCCCGGACTCAATCGCCATTACAATACCTTTATTCCTTCCTGTGCTGTGAAATACATTACATCCACCCACTTTCCAACTTGATATGCATCTTAAACATCCTTACTAAATAACCTGATCAAAACGAAGTGTACCATCAGTTCAGTTGACAGCACTGATTGCAGGCTATTGGCTGGGGTTCAAATTCATGTTTAATGTCTCTTTTTGTTGATTTTTGATTCTTTTTATGTTAATTATGAGCATCTTTATTTTTGCTTTTGTGTATGCATATGAGCTGCCTGGTTTATGTTCCATGTTGTTGTGGGTGGTCTCCCAAGAGGCAGGGCCACATACCAATCACCACAGAACTGCCCTCTGCCCTATAAATCCAGAGGGTCTTCCACCGTTCCTGATGGTTAATTTCAAGCATGCTAAGGAGTTTGTTAGACCTTGTTTTTTTTTTTTTTGCTGTGCTTATGTATTATCTGGATTTTTGAACACCTGTTTTTTGATTTCAAATTGTATTGGGACTTTGTTTGCCATGCTGGTAATTCCTTTATGCCTTTTGTGCTCTTTGGAGCTTCATTGTGAGACTGGGCATTTTTTGTGAAAGTGAACTTTTTATTTTATAAAGATTTGGTGCTGAGCCTTATTACTAGCCAGGGTTTGACAGTGACATCCCCCTCTAGTTGATGGTCTTTGGTGGTCACTCAAACTGTCTGGCAAATTCACCATGGCTGATGCAAATTGTTAATTTTTTTCAAAAACTTACTTGTAAACAAGTAACAGAGCAAATGTAATTAATTGCTCCCCAACTCTTTCTGTGTACTTTTATTGGGGGGTTGTCCTTTGTGCGATGAAAGCCCTTGTGACTGTAAACTTGAACAGTTGCTGTTTCAATTTAGGCAGTTCATAGTGAATATGTGTTCCTTGGTTGGCCATATACAGTAATTAGCATAGCATATTGCAGCATTTTGCCAGATGTCAATGTGATGAAAATCAAGACACGTGTGTAAAAGAACACAGTTAGGGGTCCTCACATTAATGTTTTTGTCTAAGTTAACATTATGACCATGAGGGTTTAATGAACATATTCACAATTTACATACACTCACATGCAATTTATGAAAACAGGCAAGTGCTGTAAAAATCAAAATTACAAAAAGTAAAAATGTAGGTTTTGTTATTTCTTTATTTTTAATTTTTACTAGTTTTTTTGCCATTTTTTAATTTTATGTTATCTTTAGTTAATGAAAATATTTTTTTATTAACAACAGTTTTTGTTAATCAGAACAACACTTGAAAAATCTTTGCTGGAATGATAGATGTGATTTTTAACTGTTGGCTATTGTATTGATAGCTGTTGGCTATAACACGTGGAGGAGTTTTTGTATTAGAATAATGTCAATCCAATATTACTGTGCATTTATTATTCTGATTCTTTTTTTTTATTTAAGGTTTGATACAATCATATTAGGCATTGAAGAATACGGAAGCTTTTCACCAACTTTACAGATCCTAAGTGGAAATAAACCTCTTCTTAAGAATCAGACTCTCACTCCTGATGAAGAAGTTTTAATTGATGTTTCCTTGAATTTGGGCCTCCCAAATGCTAGAATAGTTCTCAACAGATGCTGGGCAACACCATCTGAAAACTTGTCAGATACAACCTCATATGAGTTCATAAAAGACAGGTAACAACTTTATAAACTGTAATATGTTTTTTCTGTATTATATACAGTATATGAGTTATTAAATATTATTCATATTCACAGAGCCACCATGTGAAGTAATACTGTATGAGGGCAAAGTTCACTTTTGCTGCTTTTTAAGTGCCAACCTCCACAACCAAACCCTGAGATTTATTCTTACTAGGCACCAGACTATATTCTTAATTCATAATAATATATTTTTCCTATAGAAGCTTTATGTTGCTGTGCATTCTTTGAACAACATAATATATATATATATATATATATATATATATATATATATTTATATATAAAATTGTAAAAGAACATTGGCTTTCAAATAATAAAATGCAAAATAGCCATTAAAAACAATTAAAATTTTTAATGTGAAACTTATCTCACACTCTTGTCTTAACATCTTTGCTTAATCCAAACTCCGTCCTGCAAGCTAAAAGGCGTGGTGTTAACTTTTAACAGACATCGGTTGTGAATGACACCTTCAACAGATTCCAGAAATTAATACAATTTTATAAAATGGCATAATTAGAATATTTACAATGTGACATGCATGTGCACCAACCTTTCATAAACATTAGGGGGGAGGAAGACAAAACTTCTCAGCTACAACATGTAGATAACCCAGCAAAAACAGTAAAAGTAATCCTCAGACTGGTGTAGGATAGGAGACACAGACATGGCAAAGTAAAATTAAACAGGACTGCAACTGTAGACTTTAAATGCACTGCTAAAGACTGATTTTATTCAAAGTATAAGTATCTCTGAAATGGGCTTATGTGGTCAAGTAGGTCCACAGCTCATGTCAAAAAGGCCACTTTTTAAATAAATAATCGCCGTCTTTGCGGCTTAGCGTGGGGACGTGGTATTTGTGGTCGGAACCGGTTCCCGTGTGGATTCGTGATGCAGGTGAACCTCGCTTAAATGCACAGGTGAGGAGTCATCCGCATCCATAATTGTTCCCGAGAGCTGCTGATTGCTACAACAGATCCACATCCCCGTGATAAATAGAAGCAGGGAAGATGAGGAAAAAAGGAAGAAAGAATGTTGAGAACACAAACGGAGGTTGCCAGAGCAGAAGGCAGGAAGCAGGGAGAGGAAAGCCGGTGAGAGAGAGATATCGAGCAAGCACAGGCTCACAGGCAGCTGGACAGCGAGCCCTAGCGGGGTATTTGGCCGACACCTAGGGCAGTTGGTAGTAGTCACTCCTGCTGAGCATAGTGAGGAGTGGGGGTGACCAGAAGAAGGATCGCTGGCTGCGTAAGGCCGAGAAGGAAGCAGGAGTCAGGAGGCTTGGAAGGTGGATTCTCCAGTGTGAGCGTCCTGGCCGTTGGGGGAAACCAAGTCTCGGTCTGGTGAGTGCTGAACCGAAGCCAGGGATCGGGAAGCATCCAGACTAGCAGGCAGAGCAGGTCAGCTTCAGCTAGGGTGACTTCCCTGTTGCGGGGCCTGTTTGGGAGAAGCAGGGGAGCCGCCAGTAGTAGAGGAAGGATACACAGGATTTTTAAAGAGACTGCTTCCAGACGTTATTTTAACCTTGGTGTTTTAAAGGATTTTTCTATTGTATTTTTAACCTCCACTTTTCACCTCTGTTTTTACTGGATTATTGATTTAAAATTATTTCATACGCTGCACTTTATTTGAACACTTTGTTTTGTTTGCTGATTTTAAATAAAAGCACTTGGCACTTTTGCGCCATCGCCATGTTTCATTGTTTGTGCCTCACTGCCTAGCTCATCGGTGACATTACCGAAGGTGTTGGGTTCAAGGGCTCCCGGAAGGACGATGGGAGCATGGAGTGAACCCGTGTCATCACAGCTTACATTAAAACGTGTGTTAAAACTCCACAAATCCCATCTCTTCTGCTGTTCAACACCATCAACAACTTGATGCTTATACTCTTCCCATTAGCTCTTTTTCCTGCCAAGTTCTCCACTGCTATAAAAACTGTAGCTGTGAATTTATTGGATAATCATTTTTCATTATTTGTGTACATTGGCAACGATAGTATAAGAAGGACTCTATGTAAATGATTGAAATAATCCTTATACTTTGATTTTATTGATTTTATTTGATGATATCAAGTTAGTCAGTTTAGTTCAAGGTTCTAAATATAATGTGTATAATTTCTGCAAGTAAAAAATAAAAGATATACTGTATATATATACTAGGGGGCTTTGCCCGCCAACCCCCGTGTTTGGTTTTCTGGATACACACTTTTAAGATTTTTTTTCCTTTGAATTGTTGCTATTTCATTAGTTTCACTTTTATTTTCAGAACTTCTGTAAAAACAATATTTTGAATCTTTGAGATCAGTGAGACGTGTTTAATGACTTTGTACCATAATTCAGGATAGGCTTCTCTGTTTGTAATTTCAGCACAGCCAAAACGATGTACATCATCAGCAGTTAATAATTTTTTTTGCAAAGTAGCCAATAATTGCATGAGAGGTAAACCCCGTTTTTGAAATTCTCTGACTTAAACTTCAAAGCCTTACAATATTTATATACTTCTGATCACCTATGTCCATATATTCGATCTCTATTCGCCTTTTTGTTATTTCTCTGAGTGATTATTTCTCTTTTTTTGCGCTAATGCGATCTTTACTTTCTTTGTTTTGACACTTTAGTTTTTTTCTGCTTTCATATTCTGTATCTTGCTCTGCATGTGTTTCATGCCTACGTTTTTTTTGAGTCTTTTGAATTCCATTTTTCATTATCTCTAACCTGCTCTGCATGTGTTTGGCCCCCTTGTTTTTTAACCTCTTTATGATGTTTTCCTTTGTCTTTTATTTCTGACCTCGCTTTGTCCTGCTTTTTTTCAATGACACCTGGTCTGTGGTGATTATTTTCCCTTTTTCGAGTAATAATATCCGTTTGTTTGCGCTACTGCGATCTTTACTTTCTTTTTTTGATACTTTCTAATTTTCCAGCTTTCATATTCTTTAACTTTCTCGCCAACTTTTTTTTGAGCCTTTCAAATTCCACTGCTTTTCATAATCTCTTACCTGCTCTGCATGTGTATATCGCCAACATCTAATTGTTAATTCTGAGCCCGATTGGATGTGCTTTTTTTTCAATTCCACTTCTTCCGGGCTTATTACCTTATTTTCTGAATTTGCACCTAGATTATTCTTTTTCTTTTTTGCATTTTTTTTCTCTCTAACGCTTTTGAGTCTGTTTTCTTCACACTGCTCTTTCTTCTTTGCTTAGTTGGCGACATTTCATCTATAACGTATAAACTTATACGCTTTATATGTGCTGAGAAGCTGGAATCTGTGTGTGTACAAAGCCTTTACATAACTGAGTGTTTTGCCGCCCGTGGTCTTATTTGATATTGGTTGTAAGTAGGGCGTGTCTTGCAAGAATCTAATGTTCTACATCCCCGCGAGATGGTCTTGGGTCAATTTCTTTCATCTCGCGGGTCTTTTAAGTGTCTTCCATGATCGTCACGTAAAGATCACATCTCGTCTCTCTAGTGTTTCTCTCCAGGATTTTTTTATAATAGAGAGATATCTATATATATATATATATATATATATATATATATATATATATATATATATAAAATCCTAAGCCTAAAAGTACAACAATTTTATGTGACGTTTTTGTGGCACTTTTTTTTCACGCTTTAAATCAGGCTTATTTCAAAACCTACATATATATGTTTGGTATCATTCTTTTCAGAATTTATTGAACTTTAATGTGATGTTGTTAGATTTTCAGATTCTTATTCCGTTTTTAAATTAAAAATTAAAATATCAAGAAAATCGTGGTTGATAATTTCAATAAATCATTATTATTTCAATAATTTATTTTAATTTAATTCAATAAATTACACTGGCAGCACAGTGGTAGCGCTGCTGCCTCGCAGTAAGGAGACCTGGGTTCGCTTCCCGCGTTCTCCCTGTGTGGAGTCTGTATGTTCTTCCTGTGTCTGCGTTGGTTTCCTCCAGGTACTCCGGTTTCCTCCCACAGTCCAAAGATATGCAGGTTAGGTGCATTGGTGATCCTAAATTGTCCCTAGTGTGTGCTTGGTGTGTGTGTGTGCCCTGCAGTGGGCTGGCACCCTGCCTGGGGTTTGTTTCCTGCCTTGCACCCTATGTTGGTTGGAATTGGCTACAGCAGACCCCCATGACCCTGTAGTTAGGATATAGCAGGTTGGATATTGAATGGATGAATAAATTACAATATTTTTGATCGAGTAAACTTTCTTTCACAGGAACAAACTATTAAAAAAATGATCTATTCATAACAACGTTGGTATTTAGGTGATTTAGTTAGCTGAAGGTTGAATTCTGATGACCCACTGCATACCATACCACTTTAGTTTTTCACATGATTTTTCCTGTTATTTAAATGAGTAATTTTTTTAAATAGTTTTTTATCTATAAGAATGTTCGTTAAAACTAATGGATCATTTATTTAGTCTCCTATAAATACTCATCGAGCATAGTGGACCTCTGTTTAATGGGAATACTTACTTAAGAGAGTAAATATTTTATTCTCATTTCATGATTTTTACTCCGTTAAATAATAATTGATTTTTCTTATGCATATTTATAAAAGTTAGTGATTTTGACTCCAGTAAATAATCATTTTTCTTTTGTACATTGATAGATTTTGCTAATATTCTGGCCGCAACTGAGCGTTAGGCACCAAAGGTGCCGGGGGGCTTGGCCCACCCTAGTATATATATATTTTGTGGTAGATAGGGGGCGCTCTCGCTCCCTTGAACCCTTGTCCACGACTCCAAACACCAGGTAAAAGTCCAATACTTGACTTTATTTAATCGCCACAGTGCACAAAGCACACTCTCACCCACAATACTCATATACTAATCACAAATACAATAATAAATCACAAATACAATCCTCCAGCTCCCAGACGCGTTGCCACCCTTCCACCCAGCTCAGCTCGCTGTCTGGGAGCTCCCACAGTCCTTTTATACTCCCTGACCCGGAAGTGTTCCTAGCCAACAGTCCACAAGTCCTTATTCCTTTCGGGTCAGGATAAATAGTACTTTTTTTTCAACCCGGAAGCCCGTCGCTCTTTCTATGACGAACTTCCAGGTCATAGGGCACGAAGAACTCTTCGGTCCTCCCTGCAGCTCCCTCTTGTGGCCCCCATGGCATCCAGCAGGGCGGTGCATAAAAACTCCATTGTTCATGATGCCCTGCTGGTCTTCTGGGGACCTCCATGCTGCAAGGAGGGCTCCACCTGGCCGGCTTGAGGGTATTGGCCGGGATAAACGGCCGGCCATCCTCCACAATATATATATATATATATATATATATATATATATATATATATATATATATATGTAAAAAAAATGATATTGTCACCTTTAGTCTTAACAACCTACCACACTTTAAATACAGTGCTACCAACCCCTTAACATGTATACTGCCATTTTATTTTAATGCAACACTTTACTCATGCTTTACATTTGATGCTTTTTTATGGAAAAAAAGTCTCTACATGTTTTATGAAATATCATGCCTTATACTTGCAATTTTCTGAGAGACACACTTGGCAGTGATGATTCCATTGACAACATCTTTGAGCACTTGCCATCATGCGCTGATTGACCAACTGACAACTGCCATGGGCTCTAATGAATTTGAAGCCAGCATGTGGCTGCTATTAATGTTTATAAAGTCTCAGCTGTCTAATAAATTCAATTATAATAATTTTACAGATTCAGGATAATTATCAGAAAAAGAATGCCAAAACCATGGACTAGCATATAGCTTTGAAATACACACAAGCTGTATTGATTCTTGGCTGCTCACAGGTGCCACAGTGCTGCGAAGTGCATTATGCCAAATTTGAAACTTTTACAATGAAAATTCTTACAACATTTAAAGAAGTATATAAATAAGACATTGAATGTGTGCGTAATTGTTAAGGGTCATACCTAGTTTTTTTGTATTGTTGTTTTGAAGTGAAAGCAAATGAGTTACATGAAAATGCCACTCTTACTAAATGGTGGTGTGAGGCAATTGTTTATGCATTTAGACCGCACAGAGCCTATTTCCACAAGTCAACTCTGACTGCTTTATTCAAACTTACAGTGTCAACTAATCAACTACCAAAACGACTCATCATCTATTTATGTCTTCCAGTAGGTGGCAGCATATTCGCTTAACATCCCACTTCTTCTAGCTTTGTAGTCCAACACATTTAGTCAAAAAACTTTTTTTTCCCAAAAAGTGAGCAAATATAACCGCATCAATGAGCTATTCAGAGGTTAAGTCTTTTTGGTGGCTGAAACTGTCTGCTGTTGCATGTGTAGAATGAGATCTCAGGTGCATTCTCAGTTTGCACCTTCTTCCCCGGCTGTGAGATGGGTGTCCTGTCAGTTGCAGGTAGATGCTCCGACTGGACCTTCGCTGTGGTGTGGCACTTCGCTGGGCTCTGTGTGAGCTTGAAATTTTTACGTGAGTGTGGTCGGAGTAGACTCAGCAGGTCTGTGATTGTTTTGCGATTTGCTGTTTAACATACAGCATTTCAGGGATATCACTGCAGTCAAATACAATTGCACACTACATTGAGATACAGAAGTGATGTTTCCTGTATGGAGGAATATTTCGGACAAAATGAAATAAATAAATAAATAAATGCGTAAATAAATAAAAGTACTGTGAAATGTGAGCATAAATAAATAAATGTGTCATGAAATGAGAGCCTTAATAAATAAATATGTCATGAATGAAGCATAGGTTTTGTCACGCTTATTTATTTTTTTCATTTCATTTTGTCCGTAACATTCCTGCAAACCGTCATGAAATACGGCTTGAAATAAAACTGTCACTTTCACTCGTCAAAGTTGAGAGGGTGGGCTCTAACACGCCCTCTAGTTACTGATTGGTGAATCGATAGCACACGGACTAATTAGAAAAATGCTTACTACTGCCGATGAAATGGATTCTGGTGAAGATATTACGTATTTCAGAGAGAGAATTGAAGATTTATCGGAAGAAATTACAATGTTGGCGGCCCTTTAGACCTCCGATATAGATGAAACTGATTTTGAAATTATCGAAGAACAGGTGGAACGAACTCTACTACACTCCAGTTCTGGTGACGCAGTTCCCTGCTCTGGACGTCCATCCTTTGACATTCCAGTTGAGTCAATAGAACACCTTCTGTCATGCGGTTTAAAAGTACGACAGATTGCAGATCTATATGGTGTATCGGAGAAAACGATCACAAGGCGAATGAGCCAGTTTGATATACAGTAAGCTGCAACGGCTGTATTAGTTTAGGTACTTTGACATGGAATGCCCAAAGCAGCTCCAACTAATATTTTGAACTGAACAAGCGGGTTAGAAAATGGATGGATGGATGGATGAACAACTTTGCCACTGATCAGAGCTGTACAGTTGTTTGAAAAAGTAGCTGCGAATATGCAACTGACTTTATACTCGTAAAACAAGGGTCAAATACTCAGTTCTAAAAGGGCCGCCAACATTGTAATTTCTTCCGATAAATCTTCAATTCTCTCTCTGAAATACGTAATATCTTCGCCAGAATCCATTTCATCGGCAGTAGTAAGCATTTTTCTAATGAATTCTTGTGCTATCGATTCACCAATCAGTAACTAGAGGGCGTGTTAGAGCCCACCCTCACAACTTTGACGAGTGAAAGTGACAGTTTTATTTCAAGCCGTATTTCATGACGGTTTGCAGGAATGTTACGGACAAAATGAAATAAATTAATAAGCAACGAAAAACCTATTTCGTGACACATTTATTTATTTATGCTCTCATTTCATGACATATTTATTTATTAAGGCTCTCATTTCATGACACATTTATTTATTTATGCTCACATTTCACAG
The DNA here is from genome assembly GCF_016835505.1 of Polypterus senegalus. Taxonomy (NCBI): domain Eukaryota; kingdom Metazoa; phylum Chordata; class Cladistia; order Polypteriformes; family Polypteridae; genus Polypterus; species Polypterus senegalus. The sequence continues at coordinate 128,833,300 of NC_053155.1, forward strand.
TACTTTTATTTATTTACGCATTTATTTATTTATTTCATTTTGTCCGAAATATTCCTCCATAGTCCTGAACCACACGGTGACAAGAGTTTGATTTCTGCTTTCAAAAACACATTTTCAGGTCAAAAGCTTTCACCACTTACGTGCTATTTAATAGCTGCTAGCAGGAGAGGTACATTCTCAAATCTGATCTCAAGACAAAAATGGTCTCTAACCATCTCGGATATTTGTAAATATCTACCATGTGAAACTTGACACTACCTGTTAAACTGATATGTCTGGTAGATGTGTTTGGAGGTTGCATCACTGAGAAATATAAAGATACACTTTTTCCTAAAGGCTTGTCCAAGCACCTTTCTGTGAAGACTTCTCATCTAGATGTGTAAAAACATATACTCTGTGTGTTTTTTTTTCAGCTGCTTAATCTCCAACACACACACCACCATGATACAAAATGGGAAGTCTTCAAGAGCCCAAGTTCTGATGAAAGTATTCTCATTTGTGAAAGAAAATGTAGTATGCCTGCACTGTCAGATTATGTTGTGCATTGAAGATGTGGGAAAATCCTGCCAACCGGTGAGTATTACAGTATGTGGTGTCATGAAAAAGCAGATTGACATGTGCAGTATGTGCTAAGTAAATATTTGTCTTTAAGAGAAGTACTTTTTGGTCATAAAAATTAATTTTGTCAATATTTGAAAATGTAATTATGCTGAAGCAAAAGTGTTAAAATGAATACATTTGCAGATATTTCTGAAAATGACTTTCTGAATAATGGCAAATGTTTTAATGGTGACCTTAAAGACCTGCATCTATAAATCAATTATTAGATTATAAGATAAATAAATGACTTGTCATGTAGCAGTAACTGACTAATAATATACACACTATGAGTAGCTGCTATTCTGGTGTTGTCATCAGTGCTCAGTTAGACTTCCTAAGACCATGTGATAATATCTTGTTACACAGACGTAACTGACAAATAGACAGTCCCATTCTAAAATGTTCTCTTTCTTACAATGCTGTACAAATGTGTAATCTTTTTTGGTAAAACAATTGTTCTTTTCATTGTAACCAGAACTGCGGATTACGAGCCACAAGGTCGTCTGAAGGTGGAACTATGAAGTCAAAAAGTTCTGAACCACTTTACAGAGCAGTACATGAAACTGGTGAGCAGTTGAAGCAGTAGCTGGTAGAAGCCGAGTTGATTTTATATCTAGTATTTAAAAGTTAAAATTACATTACATTCTATTCCAAATTACAGCTTTCAGAATTAGAACTTCCTCACAATTCAATGCAATTTAATTTTAAGTAGCAGATAGTGATGAGCCAGCAATTCACACAAAATTTAATTTGCAGCAAAATTCAAAGATTTGCTATTGTGTTTAATGACCAGCGAAACTTGCAGCACTGAAACAGGACAAAAGGTGTTTAGATCCTGTCACATACACCCACTATTCCCCCAATCTCGTCCCTATTCCAATACCCAATGCTTATAGCTAGCAATTACTGATGAAATGTTAGCGATTGGTATTCCCTGTCAGTTCTTATCCCACCCACTGTATCGCCCATGTCCCTGTACTACTGCCCAGTTAGGCAATTGTGTAAACCAGTTGTCACTTGATAAGGCTACACAATGCTGTGACAGTAAAGGCATACATGGCACTATGAAGAAGCCACCTACCTTAAGACCCTCCACCCAAAACAGAAGCGGAAATGCTGAGAGGGCAGCCAGTGCCAGCACAAGTAAGTAAAGGGGCAAACATAGCAAAAGCAGAAATGTTTCTTTGCTTTCCATTCCAAAAAAAGGAAAATTCAAAATAACATTTATATAAATAACATTTGAAAAAAAAAAAGCAAAACACCACATACATTTCAAAGGCACAAAAATTAATAAGAACAAATGTACCATACAGTATATGCAAAGAATCTCTCATATGTGGTCAATGTTGCCTCGTAGCTCAGATTGCTAAGACTGAATTCCAGCTCATACAATTCCTGTGTGGAATTTGTACATTCTGCCCATGTCTGGGAGGGGGGGTTTCAGGTGCTTCTGTTTTGTGTCAGGTGTTTCAATCAAAGGGATGAAAATCAGGTGTAAGTGTTGGAGTATCTGCCCTGGTTAAAGAACATAAATCTGAGTATTCATGTTATGAGTGGGAGTCCCAAAGTACGTAAGTTCCACAAACAATTCCAAAAATGCATTCTAGAGAGGGAAATCCCATTAGAAACCCTGGCTAGATTCAAAAAGAGCCACTTAGAATCTATATAAAATAAAATAAAAAAAAAACTCACAAAAATACTCTGTAAGTGCATGAAGCTGTGATAATCACATAAGACAAAAATGAGTTAACAGCAAGGGCAATCAAAGATGAACAAGTCTAAATACACAATCCAATTTAAAAACAGAGCAAAATGATCAAAAATCCAAAGAATCTAAATAGCAAAGCACAGCAAAAAAATCAAGTAACACTCAAAAATTACCTTAGCACATTCAAAATGAACCCTCCAGATTTATAGGGCTGAGGGCCTGGCAGTTGGGGGATTACCCACAAAACACTTGGAACATAACACAGGCATAGAAAACAAAGCAGGCAATAAATAAAAGTAACATTGACATACCTCAATGTCTCAAAATTGAAACAAAAAGACATAAAAGAAGACCTTGAACCTCGTCCAGAGCAAGAACCCTTGCTAAGATATAACATGTTTATCACTCAGGTTTGTGAAAGTGTACCATGCCCCGATCAAAGGAGGTATCTGAGGATCTCAGAAAAAAAGCTGTTGATGGTGACCAGGATGGAAAAGGCTACGGAATTTCTCTCTTTCTAAAGAGACTGGACTCCACCAGTCAAATAAAGGAAATTCAACAACATTGTCCCGAGGCATGGTCAAAAAACACAATATCACTCCAAGAGCAAGGTGTGCAATATTCCAGGAGGTCACAAAGGAACCCCAGGTAGCATCAATGGGTGTAGAGGTCTCTCTTGCATTGACTAATGTTCTTCCCAAGTCCACCGTTAGAGAACACTGAACAATAAAGGTGTGCATGGCAGGGTTCCTAGAAAAAAAATCACTATTCTCCAAGAAGAACACTGCTGCCTGTCTAAGGTTTGCTGAAGACCATGCAGATAAACCAATATGCTTTTAGAAGAATGTTCTGTGGATAGGTAAATCAGTTTTATGTTTGGTGAAAACAAACACTGCATTCCAGCATCCCATCTATGAAACGTCTGTGAAGCCTGCCTCTGGACCAAGATGTCTTGCAATCATTGATGGAACTGTGAGTTGTGAATTGTAACAGCACATTCTTCTGAAAAATGTCAGGGAGTCAGTCCATAAAATTAAGCTCATGAGATAGTGGGCCATACAGCAAGACAATAAGCCTAAATGCACGTTATTCTAACAAAGAACGGTTAATGTAGAAGAAATTTCCTGTTTTGAATTTCCCTGTCAAAGTCCAAAACTTAATCCTATAGAAATTTTGTAGAAAGAGCTGAGGAAACAGTTCATGCAAGGATGCCCTGCAACATCCCTGATTTGAACCAGTTCTGTAAGAAGGAATTGGATAAAATTCCTGCAAGCTGATATGCAGAACTCATCAACATTTACCATAAATGTTTACTTGAAGTTGTTGCTGCACAAGGTGGTAACATTGGTTACTGAAAGCAAAGAGTCACATGCTTTTTAACTAACATTGATCATTTTCAAGATTCAAGAGATTTTCTGTAATAAATAAATGAACAATGATTTGTGTCATTTGTTTAGTTGGGGTCTGTTTATCTAGTTTTAGGACTTACATAACAATCTGATCATGGTTTAGGTCATATTGACACAAAAATAAAGGAAATTCTAAAGGGTTCAGAAGCCTTCTAGCATCAGTGTACAGTGGTGTGAAAAACTATTTGCTTCCTTCCTGATTTCTTATTTTTTTGCATGTTTGTCACACAAGATGTTTCTGATCATCAAAAACATTTAACCATTAGTCAAATATAACACAAGTAAACACAAAATGCAGTTTTTAAATGATGGTTTTTATTATTTAGGGAGAAAAAAAATCCAAACCTACATGGCCCTGTGTGAAAAAGTAATTGCCCCCTGAACCTAATAACTGGTGGGGCCACCCTTAGCAGCAATAACTGCAATCAAGCGTTTGCGATAACTTGCAATGAGTCTTTTACGGCGCTCTGGAGGAATTTTGGCCCACTCATCTTTGCAGAATTGTTGTAATTCAGCTTTATTTGAGGGTTTTCTAGCATGAACCGCCTTTTTAAGGTCATGCCATAGCATCTCAATTGGATTCAGGTCAGGACTTTGACTAGGCCACTCCAAAGTCTTCATTTTGTTTTTCTTCAGCCATTCAGGGGTGGATTTGCTGGTGTGTTTTGGGTCATTGTCCTGTTGCAGCACCCAAGATCGCTTCAGCTTGAGTTGACGAACAGATGGCCGGACATTCTCCTTCAGGATTTTTGATAGACAGTAGAATTCATGGTTCCATCTATCACAGCAAGCCTTCTAGGTCCTGAAGCAGCAAAACAACCCCAGACCATCACACTACCACCACCATATTTTACTGTTGGTATGATGTTCTTTTTCTGAAATGCTGTGTTCCTTTTACGCCAGATGTAACGGGACATTTGCCTTCCAAAAAGTTAAACTTTTGTCTCATCAGTCCACAAGGTATTTTCCCAAAAGTCTTGGCAATCATTGAGATGTTTCTTAGCAAAATTGAGACGAGCCCTAATGTTCTTTTGCTTAACAGTGGTTTCGTCTTGGAAATCTGCCATGCAGGCCGTTTTTGCCCAGTCTCTTTCTTATGGTGGAGTCGTGAACACTGACCTTAATTGAGGCAAGTGAGGCCTGCAGTTCTTTAGACGTTGTCCTGGGGTCTTTAGTGACCTCTTGGATGAGTCGTCTCTGCGCTCTTGGGGTAATTTTGGTCGGCCGGCCACTCCTGGGAAGGTTCAGCACTGTTCCATGTTTTTGCCATTTGTGGATAATGGCTCTCACTGTGGTTCGCTGGAGTCCCAAAGCTTTAGAAATGGCTTTATAACCTTTACCAGACTGATAGATCTCAATTACTTCTGTTCTCATTTGTTCCTGAATTTCTTTGGATCTTGGCATGATGTCTAGCTTTTGAGGTGCATTTGGTCTACTTCTCTGTGTCAGGCAGCTCCTATTTAAGTGATTTCTTGATTGAAACAGGTGTGGCAGTAATCAGGCCTGGGGGTGGCTACGGAAATTGAACTCAGGTGTGATACACCACAGTTAGGTTATTTTTAACAAGGGGCAATTACTTTTCACACGGCCATGTAGGTTTGGATTTTTTCTCCCTAAATAATAAAAACCATCATTTAAAAACTGCATTTTGTGTTTACTTGTGTTATATTTGACTAATGGTTAAATGTGTTTGATGATCAGAAACATTTTGTGTGACAAACATGCAAAAGAATAAGAAATCAGGAAGGGGGCAAATAGTTTTTCACACCACTGTAAGTTATTATTAAAATTAGTCTCATTTTAGTGCTGCATACACAATGGTAAAATCTTCACTCAGCAACTTCAAATCCAAATCAGTTATCAGTTAAACTAACACAAAGATAACTGAGTAAATAAAATAACACAATGATGATAATGGGTGGTTAGTGATGTGCCACAAGAGACTAAGCTCGAATCCATGCCATTCATAGTCTTTGCTAAGATTGTATCAGTGTGGCTTTTCAATGGCTACTCTTATGAATCTCAAAGTTGTGGGACAGAAGTTGTGCAGTTTAGATTGGGTGGCAACTTTAAACTGACCCATTTAAAATGAATGACCATATGCCCTGTGACATCTTGTGAAAGGTGCTTGAAGAGTATGGGGGCTTCTGCACTTCTGCTCAGTTGCGTTAGGTCTCTTTGTTTGCAGTGTGAGAGTTGTATTCACATATTTAAGTCGACCCTTCAAGGGTGCATTTTGCCTTCTCTGCTTTTCAGAATTTTTAAAGGCATGATATCAAGGTACAGATGAAATTTGGAGATATTCAATTTGTGGTCTATGCTGATGATGATGTCCTCATGAATTTATCAGATTGTGATTTCTGGTACTCAGTGAAACATTTCCTAGATTTCATACTGTCAGGAAGAGAAACTGTACCACTAAATTTGAGTCCGTGGTCCTTTCTTGCAAAAAGAATAGCTTGTTTCCTGCAGAGTGTGAGCAGCTGCTCCAAGTGGAAGAGTTGGAGATCCTCAGAGTATTATGTATGATTGAGGATAGAGGTGAACATAGGATCAACTAATGAACCAATGTAGAAGTGACAGTTTTTCTGACATTGTACGGGTTTATGGTGAAGACATGGGAGTTAAGTTCTTTGACAGTGTTAATCCCCATCCTCTCCTGTAGTCATGAACTCTGGGAGGGAACTATAAGAATAAGATCTCTGATAAAGAGACCAAATTAAATTTGTTGTATAGTGTGACTGGACTCTACCTCCATTTATAAAGGGATGGCATTAAAAATATAGGATGGCCACACGGCAGAACTGCTGTTTCTTTGGACTGAGATGGTACAGTTATTCTGGTTTTGGGCCTCAGGTAGAGTTCATAAAACTAGGCCAGAAACATTCTGGAAGTGTAGTATATCACTTAAGCTGTGTTGGAGTATCTAGAAATCTCTCAGAAGGAAGTTCAGATGGAATGATAGGGTCTGTTATGTTTGTGGAAAAACTGTGTTTGAAAGGGTCAAAACTGGGAGATCAAAAACACAAGCATCAAAGGCAAAGCAAGAGAAGGAGACTATGGTCAAAAATTCAGAGGAAAAAACCAGAACCAGGAAACATTAGAACTGATAGTCTTTTTAGAAAGAGCAATTTGAAAAAGGGTTTTGAATCCAAAACTTGGATAAGGAAGTAAATTCCTGCGTGGCCTTTTATCCCATCGTGTCATTACCCAAAGGTCAACAATGTAATGGGAAAAAGATCATCCAAGAGTCCACTTCTGTATCTGAGGTAACCAAAGTCAATGCATGAACAACAGGAACAACGTGTGGTGATGATCATGAAAAATACAAAATGGGAGATGAAATGGTTCAAAAAATGTGATAATTCTTTAAGCAATTAGAATTTCTAAAAATCATTATCAGATTTATATTCAGGAGCCATTGTTTTATGTTAATGTTACTTTCATGTATTCTGTGCATTGTGTATGATGCCTTTGTTATGTTCCATGTGTTTTGTGGACGGTTTCCCAAGAGGTGGGACCAACTGTCATTCACCAACAGGAACTGCCCTCTGCCCTATAATTCCAGAGGTTCTCCCATAGTTCCTGGTGGTTTATTTCAAATGCCCTAGGGAGGTTTGGCGAGTTCTTCTGTTTTGCTATGCTTTTGTGAATTTATGAATTTTTAATCCACTTTTCCCCTGTTTTTTGATCATTCTCTTCAAATGTGATTTGGGACTTTGTTGGCTTGGATTGACTTGTGTTTTAGGCAAGTCCATTTTGCCATTGTGTTCTTTGGAACTTCACAATATCACAAAGTATCTTTTGTGGAAATAAAACCTTTTTATATTTATAAAGTTTCTGTGTTTACACCACAAATGATCTGTGAATTTATATTAAAACTAATTGTAGTCCAGGCATTCTCCACAGAGCTGTCGTACTCATGTGTAAAAGATTCAAGAAACAATTATGGGGCAGAAAGAAGATGTTGTTTTTCTCTGGACTGCTTGTAATGATCATCTCTAAAATGGCAGAGTTTTTAGACATGAATCCATCTGAATATAACAGTTGATTTATCCTGATATCTAGGTATGCGAGACATTGAGCTTTTCGGGGTTACCCTGCCACTATTTTTGACCCTCCAGATCCAAAAACCCTCATTTTTAGGCCATATGTGAACTACATTTTGTGCAGAAGATTATGCCATTATAACCAATAGGTGTCTACAGCAAAAATGACCAGAAGGACTGGAAGCTGAGTTTGCCACATCACTCGACCCCAGGGGTTCACCCATTAATGGGATACAAGGAGTCACAGTTACTATTTTTTACAAAAGTTTGAGAAAAGGGGAACGGTAATATAGGCATGAGGAGTGTCTTTTTATGTTATTTCAAGCTGGCTGATCACGAACCTTATAAAGTTTTGATATTTGATTCTTTAATGGTGGTCCTAGCCCCTAAGAGCCACTCTCAGAAGGTTACAAATGGAACATTTCAAAAATAAGCATGTGGGGTATCATGTTTGATTTTTTTCTATTACAACTGAGATATTTAGGCTTTAAACATTTGTATTGAAGCACACATTTTAATATCTTAAATATCTAGTGCAACTATTCTTGTTCTTCTACTTCATGAAGTAAATCATTACATTTATTACAAACACCACAAATTCGGCTCACACTAATTCAGTCTTTTTAGTTATTGTTTTTAACATTATAATATTGTTATCACCATAAAGCCATTTTGGAATGTTTTCTGATGTGATTGCCACCATTTTGTGGTTTTTATGTGTGGTGATGGCCATAATGTGTGTGGTTGATATATCTTGTCTCATGACACTCCACCTATATAAGATGGAGTCTGCAGCGGGCAGCATCATAATGTTGGATCTCTTTGAAGCAGCATGTAGGTGCTTTAACATTTTTTTAATTTTACTTATAATTGTGTTTAGACATATGTCTTTTATAATTTCCTGATCACATTTACCACTTTTAAAACATTTCAGGTACTTATTAAAGGAGGATCCTCCTGGTTACATTTTCAATTGCAAATTAATGCTGGGATTGCAGGGGCATTAGGGATTTGAGGGTAAAACGATTTGGCCTGTGGAACCACCACAGAATCTGTATCGGGGAGCTGCTCCAACTCCTTATGCCCCTGTTCCCATATGCTTTGTTTTTATCCCATTGCAACTAAATGAATGCCAGTTTAGCTAAGAGAACTGCTCCTAAAATTATCAAAGCCCCTCCTTGATTTCTTAACTAATTAATACCGGTATATGTGCAGGAGAATCTAAATCTTGATGTTAGCACCTTCAATTTCTGTGTGTTGTGCTTTAACTTTTTTATTTTATTTTTCTAGGAGACCCCCTTTCGGCTACTGAAAGTACAGTTGCCTTCATTATCCTGGGTGTGCTGTTGTCTGTGTTCCTTTTGGCAATGATTTCAGTTTTCCTCTGCCAGTGCAGAAAACGAATTGGCCACTACAATTTCAATATGAAACCAGGGGAGAAAAATTTCAATTTCCATGCTTTTGCTGAATGAAATTCTGTATTTTAATACAACAGTTTTTATATTAATAGTATGTTGCTAACTTGCACTGATAATTTTGTGCTTTCTGTATATGTAAAGATCTTATATTTTTAATGAAATATATTGAGTAAAATCAGAAGATAGCTTATATATTCTATTGTCAATTAACACTACTGTGGCTTTTTACAAAGATTATGTATTGTAACGGGGCAGACCAGCATCATTTATTCACATTCTTGGTGCTGATCCCACTACATGAGGCTAACTAAGAATATTATATGAAATATTCTACACTTATTTTTCTTTTCTAGATAATTTGAATTTGGATGCTGGCTTTTCAACTCTCTAACACAATGCAGATTTCCCCAATTCCGTATGAATAATGTTAGCCTTCATAAAACATTTTAATTTAAATCTTATTATTTTAACACAGTCAAAGGCAACCAGAGAAGAAAGGAGGGTGCAGAAAAGGGAATGAATGCAGAGGATGCCTAGGAGAGAAAGACAGAAGCTGCAATGGCAATGAGAACATGACTTTATATGCCATTATGGGAATCAGAGTAGCTTTGGCGAGGGAAAACACAGAGATGATATCATGTACAGTATCTCCGGCGTAAACAACCTGAGGTCAACAGAGCTTATCAGCGGCAGAGACTGAGATTAGAAAGGGAGAGCCTGCTGATACTTTAACTGCATTGGGAGGTGTGGAGAGATACTGTAAAATGAGGCATTACAGTCTATCTATCATATAGTGTCTTTCATATCTATCTATCTATCTATCTATCTATCTATCTATCTATCTATCTATCTATCTATCTATCGTGTAGTACCTTTCACATTTATTTATCAATCTATCTGCCTATCTATCTACTTACCAAATATAGTGCCTTTCATATCTATCTATCTATCTATCTATCTATCTATCTATCTATCTATCTATCTATCTATCTATCTATCTATATGCATGCATACATGTATTTTCCACATTCCTGTGCTGGATCAAGAGTGAAGGTATGGATAGTATACAGATTGTCTGAATTTTTAAAATATTCAGTAATGGTAGAATCACTACAAATTAAAAGCAATATTTTCATGTGATTTAAGAATATTAGTAATATAAAAAAGTCAAGCCAATTTCTTAAAATATAGGCTTAGACACAGTATTGGAGCATGTGCACAGACAATAACTGGAAGCACAGAAAAATCTTTTCCATTTTTAGTACGTACCGGTATTACTTATATTTGCTTTCCAACTATTATGTTCCAGTAAAGTGAATTTATTTTATTTGTACATAGTAGCCATAAAAATATAAAAATACATAATCATAATCATATTGTAGCTGTTCAAACTATCCTACCATTCCTGCAATATTATACTAAAGACCTCAAAGTTTTGGTATACAATATGCTGAAGCTTTGCCATCTGTGTTGTTATGGTTAGATGTATTTCTAATAATGCTGTTTCCTGAAGAAACAGATTTGTAATATGCATTGCAGTCAACATGTAACATAAAAATACAAATAAAATCAGATTTGCATTGAAACAGAACTATTTTTGCAATTGTCTGCTTTTTCTGAAGTGTTGTCAGCATATATTCTGTGTAAATGAGATCCTCAGTGTAAGAAAACAAGACAGACATGCCCAAAGGGTGCTGAGGAATCAGTCAGGGACTCCCTGTTTTATGCCATCCAAGAGGAAAATGATATATACCCCTTCATCACAAGCACGGGTATGAACTAATGTCATCTTGGGTGGTCTTCAAGGCTTTAAGATTTGGAGACTGGCAGGGGTGGGGCTGAAGGCCCGTTTAAGGACAGTTTATTTCTGTAGGTTGTAAGGTTATTAAATAAGCAAAACAGGATTTATAACAAATACTGAACGTAAGCATGATGTTGTAAAAATGTTTACTGAAGAGCTAGTCATAATCGCAATACTGAACATGTTCTTGTGTGAATATATATATATATATATATATATATATATATATATATACACAGTGCATCCAGAAAGTATTCACAGCGCATCCATCACTTTTTCCACATTTTGTTATGTTACAGCCTTATTCCAAAATGGATTCAATTCATCAGAATTCTACACACAACACCCCATAATGACAACGTGAAAAAAGTTTACTTAAGGTTTTTGCAAATTTATTAAAAATGAAAACTGAGAAATCACGTGTACATAAGTATTCACAGCCTTTGCTCAATACTTTGTCGATGCACCTTTGGCAGCAATTACAGCCTCAAGTCTTTTTGAATATGATGCCACAAGCTTGGCACACCTATCCTTGGCCAGTTTCGTCCATTCCTCTTTGCAGCACCGCTCAAGCTCAGGTTGGATGGGAAGCGTCAGTGCACAGCCATTTTAAGATCTCTCCAGAGATGTTCAATTGGATTCAAGTCTGGGCCACTCAAGGACATTCACAGAGTTGTCCTGAAGCCACTCCTTTGATATCTTGGCTGTGTGCTTAGGGTCGTTGTCCTGCTGAAAGATGAATCATCGCCCCAGTCGGAGGTCAAGAGCGCTCTGGAGCAGGTTTTCATCCAGGATGTCTCTCTACATTCCTGCAGTCATCTTTCCCTTTATCCTGACTATTCTCCCAGTTCCTGCCGCTGAAAAACATCCCCACAGCATGATGCTGCCACCAACATGCTTCACTGTAGGGATGGTATTGGCCTGGTGATGAGTGGTGCCTGGTTTCCTCCAAACGTGACGCCTGGCATTCACACCATAGAGTTCAATCTTTGTCTCATCAGACCAGAGAATTTTGTTTCTCATGGTCTGAGAGTCCTTCAGGTGCCTTTTGGCAAACTCCAGGTGGGCTGCCATGTGCCTTTTACTAAGGAGTGGCTTCCGTCTGGCCACTCTACCATACAGGCCTGATTGGTGGATTGCTGCAGAGATGGTTGTCCTTCTGGAAGGTTCTCCTCTCTCCACAGAGGACCTCTCGAGTTCTGACAGAGTGACTATCGGGTTCTTGGTCATCTCCCTGACTAAGGCCCTTCTCCCCCAATTGCTCAGTTTAGATGGCCGGCCAGCTCTAGGAAGAGTCCTGGAGCCTCATGCATAACACCGTGCGTAGAATTCGCACTATAACATGACGTAAGCACAAAAGCCGAAATGTGCTTACACACAGAAAAATTCAGATGCAGGAATCTGTGTATACTCCAACTTCCGCGTTTTTCCGCTCCATAAATCCCGGTCAGCATGAAAAGTAATGCTCGTCCACGTGCGTGCTGTCCCGTCCAAAATCCTCCCAGAATTACATCTCTTTGAATATGCAAATCAATATAAATAACCCTTAAGCTCAGAGTTCTGTGAAAAGACAATGGGAAAAGCACGGGGGAAATTATAAGAAATTCAGCGAATACCAATACTATTTGTTTATTTAAACAGTGGTATAATCAACAAAATTAAGTTGATCAAGTGACATAGTGTGTCGGAGAAACTTGAAAGCTCAAGGTCACAAAGTCACATAGTGCCATAATAAAAAAGTCACATGTCAAAGTCGCCATGAAAAGGCGAGTTGTAGCCCACTTTCTGAGCTTATTAGGGTACAGACAAAAAAAAAAAAACAGGCACACAGTGGGAAAAAAAAGCACGAAATGTCAATTTTAATCTTGAAATTTCTACTTTAATCAGTTTATTTTGTCATTAAAGTAGAACATCATAAACTTCATCTTAAATTCATTTAATTTACTAGTTTTTCAAATCCCATCGTAACTAAAGTAGCATGTTAAATGCTTTGTTTTGTATTTGATCTTCAATGTGCTCTCTGTGTGTGAATCACTACGTGCTTCCATTCTTTCTCTTTCTCCGACAGGACACAGAATCCATTACATTCGTGATATTACAGCTCTCTGAATAATTAAAATACTCAGATGTATACGTGATATCATTTTCATGATGATTGGAATGAAAGCATGTTATTAAACATGAGAACATGATGGCGCAGTGATTGTTCATGTCTCACACAAGATGCTGCTGCACCATGCATGACCTTCGATGAAATAATTTATTGTAGCAGTACTGTCTCTTTCAAACGTACTAACCTCCAATTCCTGTCCTTACTCTTCCTTCCCCAAATACCCAATCGCCACACAATCAGCTCTGTAATAGACATTAAGCCATCTGTAAGATTACAATAACGATTCTTCAAAACTTTTAAGGAACATTGAAATATCTTCATAGTACGTGTTTAATTATTCTATCCGTCTATCCTTCCAGTGTCGTGCCAGCCTCAGCAAATATACAGCGTGAAGGAGGAACAATATTTGAACTTGCTAGCGCTGCGGCACCGTGTCCTCACATGTTTAATTATTAACAATACAGATTATTTAAATGAAGTTAAGTTTTATCTGTATAATATAATCAACATATTTTGCTGCATTTTATCTTAAAAATGATATCGTCATCATATCTAAATACGTGCTTTATAAAGTGGCGCAGGTTGTGCAATATTATTACTGTAGTGCAAGTTGACAGTGGAGTAATTGTACTTATAAGTACAAACAGTTCTACAAGGAGCAACTGATTGAGTGCGTTTATAGTTCTTGGGATGAGACTGTTTCTGAACCGCGAGGTCCGTACAGGAAAGGCTTTGAAACGTTTTGCCGTGGCTTTGGCAGCATGTGCTTGAAGCTGTATACCGATAATTCTCTTTCCGATCAGCTGCTGCTGTGATTCACACTCAGATACAGTGATATAAATACTCCGAGTGGTGCAGTGAGAGAAATATTGAAAAAGATGATCCGCTGTGGCAACCCTTAAAGGGGAGCAGGTGAAAGAAGAAAAAAAATAAGAAGAAGATGGTGCAGTTAGAGTAACAATGCTAAAGAAGTTATGGTATTTGGAATACTATGGCTATTCCCTGGACCATTATATTGTTACAAGTTAATTACAATCAGATGCATTACACTAATAAACAATATGCAGTTAGTTTCAGTGTATTTATTAAGCCGCGTCAGAAATGTGGTTCTAAGAAATAAAGGGTAACCACACAGGAACAGTAGCACTGCTTTGACGTTGGGTGCCGCCAGTCTGCAAAGCCGAGCGGAGAACTTGTGCACGACAAGGTATGAGGTACCATGGAAAAGTGCGTGGCTATACGCCAAGTGTAGGTTTTATACATCGCGATTTGAATGTGGAAACGCTCTTACGCAACATTTCTGTGCGTACGCACTGTTTATGCATGAGGCCCCTGGTGGTTTCGAACTTCTTCCACTTACAGATGATGGAGGCCACAGTGCTCATTGGGACCATCAAAGCAGCAGACATTTTTCTGTAACCTTCCCCAGATTTGTGCCTCGAGACAATCCTGTCTCGAAGGTCTACAGACAATTCCTTTGACTTCATGCTTGGTTTGTGCTCTGACATGAACTGTCAACTGTGGGACCTCGTATAGACAGATGTGTGCCTTTCCAAATCATGTCCAATCAACTGAATTTACCACAGGCGGACTCTAATTAAGCTGCAGAAACATCTCAAGGATGCTCAGGGGAAACAGGATGCACCTGAACTCAATTTTGAACTTCATGGCATAGGCTGTGAATACTTATGTACATGTGCTTTCTCAGTTTTTTTATTTTTAATAAATATGCAAAAACCTCAAGTAAACTTTTTTCACGTTGTCATTATGGAGTGTTGTGTGTGGAATTCTGAGGAAAAAATGCAATCCATTAATCCATTTTGGAATAAGGCTGTAACATAACAAAATGTGGAAAAAGTGATGCACTGTGAATACTTTCCGAATGCACTGTATGTACAGTATGTATATATGTATGTATGTAGGTTTTAAAATAAGCCCTATTTAAAGCATGACAAAAAAGTCACGTAAAATCGTTGCATTTTTAGGCTTAGGATTTTATATGTATATGTTTCATTTATGGAGACTGGCCCAGACACAGACAGGCGGACACGTTCATTTCACCCTCAAACACGTTTATTTACAAATATATACAGTTCAAAAGTGCACCACAAATCCCCAAAGTCCTGGCCACACAATGCCTTTCTCTTCAGACCACCTCCTTCTCTCTTCTCTCTTCTCCAGCTCAGTCCACTCCACTCCCGACTCTTGCCTCGAATGAATGGAGGCTGCCCCTTTTATTATCACCCGGATGTGCTCCAGGTGGGTTCCGGCATTCATCCGCCGACACGCCCCTGTGTGGCGGAAGTGCCGGCTACATCCCCGGAAGCACTCCGGTGTCCTCTTCTTGCCCCAGCACTTCCTGGTGTGGTGGAAGTGCTGAGGTCCAGGGCTCCAAAGGCATGGGGCGCCCTCTGGCGGTGACCACGGGCCCCTACAGGGTGGAGCATCAAAGCTCTGTACCCTTGGCTCCCAAAGCAACCAGGGTGGCGGCACCCACGTGACCCAAGGCGGATGCACGCCCTCTTCCGGTCCTTCATGGTGTCCCGGCCGGGTCATCGCCCCGGCACCTCTGACACATTCAATCTTTCTATTCTTTCTCTGTGTGTCTTTTTGCTGGTATTGTATCATTGTCACTATCCTTAGGAGATGGACAAATAAGAATGTCATTGCACCACATTGTATTAAACTGAACTAATATGTGTGGTTGTGTGCCAGTCTGAGCTTATGGTGGACTGTTGTCTCATTCTGGGTCATTTCTTGGTTTGCCCCAACTACTGATATAGTCCAACTTTAAAATAAGTGAGTGCTGATGGTGTGTGGATGAACATGCTTTTAATTTTTGGTTTCCACTTTGATCCCATTGAAAATAGGAGCTAAGATGAGTAGCCACATGTCATGTCCAGATGCGGTGTGTACTCCGAGCTCTGGGAAGCTCAATTCCATATCAGTACTAAAGGCACTCGGACTGTTAGATGCAGAACGTGGCATTAGTTACACAAAGTGGGTTGGGGGTCCTTTATTGTATAAAAGCTGCTTAATTGAATTTTCAAAGCTAAATTGTCACTATTACAAATATAAAATGATTATAATAGAGAGAACTGACAAATGTTTTACCC
This sequence comes from Polypterus senegalus, assembly GCF_016835505.1. Lineage (NCBI taxonomy): Eukaryota > Metazoa > Chordata > Cladistia > Polypteriformes > Polypteridae > Polypterus > Polypterus senegalus. Next base: position 128,849,514 of record NC_053155.1, read on the forward strand.
TTTAATTTTAATATCAGAAGAGAAAAATATTATTAACATGAACAGCAGACAAGCACTTTATGCATTAAAGAGTCATTTGTGATGGGTGCTTCTGTAAGCAAAGAGCCAACTCCAACAACAGGAAATTAAATTTGTCCATAGGAGGAGAGAGGAGATGAAGTTTGGAATCATGCTTGGTGTATATTGTTAGTCATTAATATGATAATTAAATATATTAAATGTTCATATTGATACAAAATTCAACATTTTTAAAAGGAAATTGCAAGATGGCCTTAGATTTGGGATTAGCATTAACCAGCATCCACCATTTGATCCACTGATTCATGATTCAAAGAAGTAATGTGGGACTGTTGTGAGCTCAGCGGGCTCTGCTCAAGGTGAAAGCAGGGGGTCAGATGCAATCAACAGGTAAGAGGCTCCAAATGTCTCCAAATGTAGTAAAGCTTACCCATGGAAGCTCCTTTTTTGATAAGGAATGTTACTTGTGTGGAATGAGCTGGAGTGACTAGAAAGAACAGCTACAATACACCATCCAATGGCCCTTTAGATTCTCAATTCAAATTAAAGGTGACTTAATTTATAAGACCATGAGTTACGAATCTGCTTCGTTTGGTAGGGTTCCCTCCCAATTTGCAACTGGCAATTTAATATACTGTATATAGAAGCAAATTTCAAAGCAGGAAGGTTTGAAAATTCACCATCGATGCAGGATTCCACGTTTTCTCCTACCCTGCTGATTAACTACATTGTTGTTAAGAGTGGTGATGAGGTGTGTATTGTTCTGATGTGTAAATAAGAATTCTACATGACAATACTTGAAAGACTAAACTTGGGGCACACCACTGGTTAATGTTCCAGGGAGAAAATGTAATGAAAATTAAAAGAAGTAAAAAAAAAAGTTACAGGTTGCAGAGCCACTGTGAAGAATGGAGGCGGCCAGTACATTGGAAAAGATTTGTACGACGGGTGTTGCCTCTCCTCAGTCTCCTTTCTACATGCTGGCAATTTCTTGGGATTGTCCCTGACCTGCTAAACCTCTGGTACAGAAGCTGATAAATATTTTGCATGTCTGTATTTGTAAACCAGACAAAGCAAATGTAATATTAGATAGTGCTTCTAGAACATGTTTTACTTCATTGATGAGAATAGAGGTGCTTTGATGTTCAACTAACCAACCTCTCCAGGTTTTAGAACTAACTCTGGATGTGAATTTATGGCGACGGGGATGAGGCATCAGACCAGCTTGGCACAGGTGGCTGTGTTTGGACGTAGCGCCTATAAGCCGTTCACTGCAAAAAGGCCATAAACTGAATAAACAGAACAACTTGAGGATGAATTGTACCTGAGCGCTTTCATTGGTAACTTGTCAAGAATGCACATGAAAATTAATTCTAGTGGTCTAAACTATGCCTGTTCATGATTGGTTTTGAATCAGAGGCCATTCTGTAATACGGCACCCCATCGGTTTGTGTTTTGCTTTTACCGCTGTCCGAGATGGCTGGGATGGCGACCTGGCCGGGATGCCCAAGAGGACCAGAGGAGGGCTTGTGCCTTCCCCAGACCATGTGGGGGCGACCGCCCTGGTACCTTTGGGGGCCATGGGTTCAGAGCTTTGAAGCTCCACCCGGAGTCATGTGATTATCTGGTCCCTATGCCTTTGGAGCCCTGGATCTCAGCACTTCCACCACACCCGGAAGTGCTGGGGGGGGAAAGAAGACTGGGGACACCCGGAGTGCTTCCGGGTATGCAGCCGGCACTGCGGCCACATTGGGGCGTGTCGATGGGAGATTACCGGGAAGCACCTGGAGCACAACCGGGTGCGTATAAAAGGGACCGCCTCCCTTCAGACAAGAGCAAGAGTCGGGAGTGGAGTAGGACGGAGCCCTGGAGGAGAAAAGAGGCAGCCTGAAGAAGCGAGGCATTGGTGTTGTGGCCAGGACTTTGGGGACTTGTGGGGTTTGTGAGCACTACTTGTAAATATGGAGCACTTAAATAAATGTGTATTGGGTGACATGAACGTGTCCGTCTGTCTGTGTCCGGGCCAGCCTCCATACCGCTCTCTCTCTCTCAACATCTGGCCATGAAGAGAAGACAACTCTATCTCATCAGCCATACTGAAACAGGCATGTGGCCTGTTTCAGTACTCCATTCAAAGGTCATGTGGTAGCAAAGCAAGTGTGACTGAAGATAAGCTGAGAGCCGCCTATGGACAAAAAGTGTACTTCTACTTCGGCTCTAAGTGTATGGTTTGCCAATATTTACATTATATTACTCTTCCTTAATATTTTGGGCATTTTTATCAATAATATATCATTAAATGTGTAACTTAACTCCTGTTTGTCTCTTTACTCTGTTGAATTCCCTAAAGAGAATTTAGAAGGCATGAGGGGAGGAAGTGCCAAAGTACCCGATCACAGAGTGGTATGTGTACAGGATATGAGACATTTTAGTAAGGTCTACACAATATAGAGCATTAAGGGGAAATTATTAGCAATTATTAGCATTAAGGGGAAAATATAGGGGCACCATAAGACCTTACATGATAAAACACCCCTAAAAGCTTCTCATTGTTTTCATAAAAATGTCCTAGTCCAGTGTTGCTGCATATGTCCAGCACAGAATGGAACGTCTAAAGTAGGAAGCAGATGAGGAATGCAAGAAGATGTTCAGATGAGAAAGAATAAATGAGCTACATGGTTTAAATATCAGAAGAGAGACAAATATAAGAAAATGAAGGAGGAGGAACTCATTGAAGAGCACACAGCCTTGTTCAAAGATATATTCTGATGTGCTAGTGGTGGTACAAACAGCTTTTAAGCAAAGGGTGATAAAGATATGCGTAAATAACTAGACAAAAGACTTTACTTTGAAAATTATGTCTGAGACATTTTGCTCTGTTCCCTAAGAATGATTGTAACATTATTTAAGTGCAGACAATATCAATACACGTGAAGGCTACCTACTTAGAGCTCCACTTGAGCACTGTGTGGAGGACTGCCGGCTTCCCATGCCGGTTCGCACCCCCAGGCCGCCAGGAGGAGCTCTCCCGACAGCAGGACCATGTCCCGAGGTCCAGCAGGGCATTATGGACTTTGTAGTGTTTTAACACGACCCTGCTGGATACCTTGGGGGCCACCAGGAGTCGCTGTAGGGGGGCTTGTGGGTTCTTTTATGCCCTATGACCCGGGAGTACGTCAGGGTCACATGACAGGAAGGAACGACGTGCTCCCGGGTTAAAGAAAAGGACTGATTGCCCTGACCCGGAAAGAGTAAGGAACTATGGATTGTCGGGACAGGAATACCTCCGGGTCAGGGGCTATAAAGGACGGTCCAGACACTGAGCTGAGCTGGGAGGAAGGGTGGCTAAGTGTCTGGGCGAGGAGGAGACTTTATTGATAGTGTTTGTTGGTTTATCGTATGAGTAGTGTGGAGGGTGCTTGGTGTACAGAAGAACAAAATAAAAAGGTTCTGTACTTTTACCTGGTGTCTGGAGTTGTACCTGAGGGTTCAAGGGTGCACTACTGTCCCCTACTGTCACAACTGACTGTGCACATTTGTTTGTCACATACTCATGACAATGTCATTTTGGCACTATGAGTTCAGCTATAGCAAATGCTACTATTTTTAGAGATTGTATGGCTGTTGTATGTGATTCTTGTCTGGCCTCTCTGAACGTTCTTATCCTCATCTGCCACATGGGGGTGCTGCTGCTTGTGTCTCTGTTTGTGTTGACTTATGTTGCAAGGTCAAATGTAAATCGAGACATTTGTTAATCGATAAGCAGTTTACTGACGCCCTCTTGATGTCATGCTGATTCTCATTTGGTTTCTAACATGAATTTATCCAAAACTGTGTTGCTGTGGGGCAGGCAGGCAGGCAGAACCTACATGTAAAAAGATAATATTTTCTTGTGATTGACATTGAATTTAAATCTACATGCTGCGTAACTGTAACTTAACCTAGATAACACCAATTTCAGTTCTCACTCTTTAAAATCTACTATTTGGTTCAAAGTCATGACTTCTTCATCTTTAGGGTTTTCCTAATGTGAAAGATCAGCCCCTACACAGACGGACACCAAAGTCCTTTTTATTTTTATTTTTCTTTTCTATTTTTCAGCCGCCTCTACTCTCCACCTCGCAAGCTCCGTCCTCTGCCTCCCGACTCCGGCTCGACCAATGGAGTGAGGCAGTCTCCTTTATACTGCCCTGGATGTTCTCCAGGTGCTGTGTAATGCTCTTTCAGCAGCACTTCCAGGTGTGGCAGAAGTGCTGCAGTCCATGGGTCTGTAATCATCTGAGCACCCCCTGGTGGTGGCCATTGGCCCCAACAGGGTTGAGCTTCTAAGCTCTGTTCCCGTGGCCCCGATTCGGCTGCCCTCTTGTGGCCCAGGGGAGGTATTGTCCCTGTCCTGGTCCTTCCAGGCGTCCCAGCTGGGCAGGTTCCCCAGCTGTCCACCACACTAAGCATAAAACGACAAAATAATGCAATGGTATCAATGGTGTAAAATATCACAGAAAGGGGACAAAATCAGTGACTAGAAGTGAAAGTCTAACAAATCCAAGATATAACGGTGTAGACTTTGGACTTCAAGCTCTAGAGTTTTGGGTACATATCCCACTACTGACACCACTACTGTGACCACAAGCAAGTCACTTCACCTGCCTGTAAACCGTCTGGAAAAACAAAAGAAATGTAATCATTTCTCAGATGGGGTAATTGTGACCCAATTAACAGGAACATTTTCACCCCTCTTGAGCTTTCATTTATAGAACTGGTCATTTTCCATTATTTGTAAGTTGTGACGTACGGTACGGTGGCACAGTTCGTAGCTTTACAGCTTCAATGTCCCACTGTCCAACTCATTATCTGTGCCGAGTTTTCATGCTCTCCCCATATCTAGATACTTCGGTTCTTCCTCCCAAACCCCAAAGACAGAAATGGGGATTCTAACTTGTATGCAGTGCGTGTGAGTGATCTGTGATAGATTCCTGTCTTGCACCAGTCATGCACTCTGTGACTGTAAGATGGATAAGTTATTTTTGAGATATGACATTATTAATTCAGGCTAATGTATTGTGATACTGTGAGCATATTTTATGGACCATGATGCAGCAGGCTCCTATGTAACCAAATACTTGCAAATACAACCTGACATTAGTGCCAGTGCTACAATATGTGGCCTTAGTGGTGTAACATAAAAGGATGAGGATTTGCAGAATGTGTGTTCACTTTCTCAGGTTCACAACACAAAATCCTAATTTAAATACAATATGCAGATTCTAAAAGAGAATAAAATGTGGAGATACATTTAAGGAGAGTGAATAGCTTCTGCTAGGCTATGTCCTGTTAAAAATGGGTTTAATTTCAGCTCTTATGAACATTTAAACAGTTTATGGCAGCCAGTCAAACTAGAGCCTTGCTTTCTGATATTTTCTCCATTCCACACACACACACATTTATACACTGAAAAATGTCCATCTTCCTTGCTTACCCCTGTTTTGGTAAAATTATTAATTCCCTAGTGTGAACGTCTTTAGAATTACAGATAAGATGAGAATCATCTGTTGTACTTTGAAGTGATGCCTAGGGGGATAAGAGGCCCGTTGTCTTATGCTCCATATTTTAACCCACAAGCATTCATCCTTATCAATAAAGAAAGCACTCCCTGACCCCATGGTTAGTGTCTTTGAACACCGGGGAGAGTGCTGTTGGGCGTTTCTGTGTTCGTGTTTCAACTTCACAGCAGGCAGTGTGCATTGACAGCCAAGGCTGATGGTTCAGACTCAGAGTAGGAATCATTCAACCTGCTTCTACTCTAATTCTACTCAAAGCGCATTATACAGATGACTATCAATGTGTAGCTTCCACCAAGATAATGCAACAACAGCCACTCTTGCACCAGTACGCTCACCACACGCAGTCTATTAGGTGGTAAAGGGGTGAGAGGGATAGTTAGGAAATAAGGGCAAGGTGATGACTACGGGGTCAGAATGACCAATTTATCCAGAAAACCCAGAAGTACCCTCCTCATTTTGAAAGGTACCCAGGGATGTTTAAGCCACAGAAATTCGGGACATTTGCTGGATTGAAATATACTCCATATGTTTAGGCATAAGTGAACAACTATGGCAGTGCTATCGGTTTTTATCCTGTGATAATTAGGCTACATTTGATTATTACTACAAATGACTAAAAAATTATATTATTTGAATAGGAACTGTTGTTAAAATTAATTTTATTTCCTTCTTTGATTATTTTTAATCAGTATCTCGTTTAGCTCATTGATTCAGCATTGTGTATTCAGCAGCCAATCATTGCCCATATGGAGGTTACATTTTCTCCCTTTCTGCATGACTTTTCCTTCTCAGACTCCAGTTTTCATTTTACATCCCAAAAGATGTGTATGGTAAGCGTCTCAAAACTGACCCCATGTCACTTTTCTCTATAAATGTGTATGTCATTGGGACCTATGATGGACTGGCACCAGAGGTGGGTAGAGTAGGCAAAAATTGTACTCAAGTAAGAGTAGCGTCACTTCAAAATAATATGACTCAAGTAGAAGTAAAAAAGTAGTCATCCAAAAAATTACTCAAGTAAGAGTAAAAAAGTATTTGGTGAAAAGACTACTCAAGTACTGAGTAACTGCTTGATCATAATAAATGATTTATTTTTTAGAAATGTTGTAATAAGACAGACAAAAATATAAAATAATGTGCAAATTCTGCTATTTCCAAATCTATACTAATAAAAGGCAAAGCCCTCACTGACTGACTGACTCACTCACTGACTCACCACTAATTCTCCAACTTCCCGTGTAGGTAGAAGGCTGAAATTTGGCAGGCTCATTCCTTACAGCTTCCTTACAAAAGTTGGGCAGGTTTCATTTCGAAATTCTACACTTAATGGTCATAACTGGAAGGTATTTTTCTGCATATACTGTAATAATGGAGTTGAGCTCGAAAGCCGTGGAGGGGCGGAGTTTCGTGTGACATCATCACACCTCCCACGTAATCATGCAGTACATAGAAAACCAGGAAGACCTCCAAAAACCGATGAAGAAAACATACATTATATAATTAAGAAGGCAGCGAAACAATTAGAAGCGAGCAAGTGACATATAAAACCATATTCAGCGGCTCACGCGAACTGATGCAGTGCGCAGACAAAAAGCAACAGTTCCAAAGAGTGCTGAACAAAAACCGAATTACACTGCTACGCTCAAATAGACAAACTACACGCTGTGGCGCAATAGTAGAGCCTCCGCCTCTAGCGGCGGCGTCCGAAGTTCGAGTCACGAGAGGGGATGTACTGAGTATGTACGTGTGCTTCCCGATTCATTTTAGCCTCACATCCCCTTGGTTTGAGACGTATGAAAAATATGCGGTTAACGCAGAAAGTTTGAATTGCGCAATCACATTTGAAAAAATATATCTTTTCAACTTCTATTTAGTCAACACTTAGCATATTCATATGTAAGGCTGCTGCGCAACTCACCACGCCTTCCATGTTATTGACTGGCTTCCCATATAAGGCCATTCTTCGCTGTGGTGTCTTTATTGGTTTCCTTGCTTCAACAAGGAAGCAGCTTTCTCACAGCTTCTGCGCTGTTTTATATACGAACGACATATACGAAAGTCATTTATCCTTGCTTCGCCAACGAGGCAACCTTTTTATTTAATCCACGGGTTCTGCGCTGTTTTATTGTTCATTTGTTACGATTATTATACTTATTGTGTACGTATTTTACACTTAGTTTACTGTTCAAGTACCCATTTCCTTTATTTAATCCGCGGCTTTTCTGCTGTTGTTTTGTTCGTTTATTACAATTATACTTATTTCATTCACTTTCTTTCAGGCAAAGAATGTTACGTTATTTTTAAAATGTTTCCTTTTCTTTTTCATAACTTCTTTAACACACTACTTCTCCGCTGCGAAGCGCGGGTATTCTGCTAGTAATAAAATAAAAATGAGTAAGAATAAATAACATCTTCACAAAATAAAGATGCACAAATAACACCAAGTTCCAAATCTCAGTTTTTAACAACAAAACTTTTGAAGCTGATACCTACAGTAGGTAACATGGATGTTTGAACAGTGCAAACTACTTACAGTGACAAGATATACTGTACATTGACAGTATAATACTGTATGTTCACCTGCCCTCCAAATAGCACAGCTGATAGAAAATAACATTAGAACAAGGCAGCTTGTGCACGTACAAAAAGTCTCACTTTACCATGACTGTCTGTGTCTGTGCATGTTTGGTTAAAACATGCGTGTTCTACACTCAGTGAAGTGATGGTTAAGCTTCAGCAGGAGTTGGCTCTCAGGGTTCTTGCAGTGAAGCTGTCACCATTTAGCAGTGAACAGGAGCCCTGTGTGACTAAAAAGTCTCCCACAGGCTGCAGACGCAAGAATTTTGTAGCGGTCAGGAGCCACTAAGATTCACACCGTCAAAAATGATGGTGATTTATTTATTTTAGTGGAGGATTACCAGGGACAACCCCAGCCTTGGAACGACACACACACACACACTACAGAGACCAAATAAAGCACGCTGGGAACATTAAATGATAAAGAATATAATGAAATTAAATGAACTAAATGAAAACAATAATACCACCCCTGACCCCTTTGGTGATATTACATTTAACAAATAAACACAATAAACACACAGCAAAGTCCATGTAAACCAAACCAGATGAAATGAGAAGTGACAAGATTGAGTCCAGCGATCTGTATGTAGAAAGGGAATGAAAAACACAGTCCTACTGGTAGTTGCTGAAAGGATGATGACAGATGGACGGTTCAGGAGCACTCCACTCTTCCGGGAAAGCCAATGAATCCAAACACAGTCCTCAGTACAGTATACAGTATACAGGTAGACAGACGATCCAGACCCCAACAAACAAATGCAATCCAGGACACAGTGATGATATATGGCAGAATTAATGACGGGCAGTCCAACAGATAAATGCAACACACAACGCAACTTTTTTTTTTCTTTTCTTGACATCTGCCCTCCTTTGAAACCTCTCTGGCCACCTTTGACCCCAACAGCCCATGCAAGGACTGCTGGGAGATGCAGTTCTAACTGGTAGTAGCATTGCTACAAGTTTGTGTGTGGTCATGTGATTGCATGGCTACATCTGATTGGTGAAACAAAGTCATGTGATTATTGTTGCTATGTCTGATTGGTGAAACATTCATGCAATAGATGCACTGGCGACTTCTCTCTTTCAAAAATATAGCGTATCTAATGTGTAATTGGAAAAAAGTTGAGTGTTGCCCAATGTAGCGGAGTAAGAGTAGTGTTTCTTCTTCACAAATGTACTCAAGTAAAAGTAAAAAGTATGGTGCAGTAAAACTACTCTTAGAAGTACATTTTTTTAGTTACTCAAGTAAATGTAATGGAGTAAATGTAACTCGTGTGGTATATGGCCGGCTTGTCATTCCGGCCAATACCTTCAGGCCGCCAGATGGAGCCCTCCCTGCAGTATGGTGGTGCCCCGAAGACCAGCAGGGAGTCATGGACTTTGTAGTTTTTATCCTCAGCCCTGCTGGATACCACAGGGGCCGCAAGAGGGAGCTGCAGGGAGGACCAAAGATTCCTTTGTGCCTTATAACCCGGAAGTGCGTCAGAGGAAGAGCTACGTGCTTCCGGGGTGAAGAAAAAGGACTTGTGCCTGACCCGGAAGTGATAGTGAATCACGTGGACTGGGGATTGGGAACACTTCCAGGTCAGGAAGAATAAAAGGACTGTGAGAGCTCCCAGACGGAGAGCTGAACTGGGTGGTAGGAGGGCAACGCGTCTGGAAGTGGAGGATTATTTATTTGTGATTGTTATTGTGATTTATATGAGAATAGTGGAGGAGAGGGTGCTTTGTGCACTGTGGCGATTTAATAAAGTCAACGTTTGATCTTTTACCTGGTGTCTGGAGTCGTGGACAGGCGTTCAAGGGAGCGATAGCGCCCCCTATCTGTCACACTTGTTATTACCCATCCCTGACTGGCACCCCTGTCCAGGGCTGTTTCCTGTCTTGTGTCAGCTCCTCACACCCTTGAATTTGTAGCAACTGTTCAGAAGGGAGCAGTCTTAAGGAGGTTTAAGTAAGGATCAGAAGGCGGGGAGCAGGTAAGTCAAAAAAGTTTGTTTTAAACAAAACCTAAAACATGAGGCAAAAGTCGGGGTTAGAAAAGACATTGCAATGGGGTAACTCAAACCATAACAAGAGATATAAGATTCAAACTCAAGGATGACAGAGAGCCAGATCCAGGAGATTCAAAATTGATAATAGTTGTTATGTGTTTTTTGTACATATACTTTTACTCAGTTCATTAGTTTTTGAGTCTAGGATTACATGTATGTAGTTAATTTTTATTTCAATTTGTTTTTGACCAATGTTATTTTAATATGATTTATTTTTTTTTATTTTGTTGGCACAACACTCCAAGCAGCATCACGTGACTGTGTCTGTTGTGTTGCGTATATCACAGGATATGACGCCAGAAATATGGTGCTAGTCACAAGTTTCACTATCCCACAGTGGATACATCTCCTATTCTTTGTGACTCTTAGCAATAATTTGTTTTTAAACATGTAGGCCCTAGCACTTGGTATTTGAACTCTTTTTTGATCTTAGGCTTCTAATTCTGTTTTTGCCCTTGATTTTGTTTGCATAATCTTTTTTCTTTATCAGTTATGACCTCTGCCTGTCTACGATTACAGTTTTTGATTTATATTTATCATCTCCTAGTCCTTCCTTTTCGTTCACAATAATCCTGGAAGATTATACTGAATGCCTTCTTGTGAATAGTAATTCACAAGATAAGTTTTTTCAAAGAAATCTGCAAATTCGGATGATGTGGAAGTATGCAACACTGACTTTTATACCATCACAGTAATGACAACTCGTGTCCCACACTCCCAGACGTACGATAAAACAGCACAAAATGGCAGGACCCATAAAAACAAAATGGAATTTCAGGAGAAGTTATTCAAAACAAAAAATGAATAAAAATATGTTAAAACAACAAATAACTACTTGACCTCAAAACAACACAAAGTGATAACTTAGTGATTCTTTGATTGCATGAAACAACTGTAAAAAATTAAAACAAAAAATCATAGCAGAATTGGATTAAATGGGATGGAAGATGTCATGTACCTTGTTAGATATTACTACATATCTTTTTAATTTTATACTTAGATTCCTCATTATTAAAGAAAACAGTAAATTCTGATTATTTAAAATCCAAGAGAAGTAGTTGCTACTTTTATAAAGTAATTTAAAATGCAAAACATCGCCTGATGACAGTGACTGTGAAGTACTGCATATTACATCTGACTCTTGATTTCAGATTTCTGCAGTGTTTGGTTCATAAAAATAATTTTTTTCTGAAAGGAAACCTATTATGTCTCCTAGTAAAAACAAAAAAAAAAAAAACAATAGGGAAAAGTGAAAGTAAAGAAAAGGCCCAAACAAAAATGGTCAGGGATGTTGTCATCCTTCAAAGCCTCTTTCAGGCAAAAGATGACAAATGCTTCCCTTGATGGCGCTTTAGTGAATTAGTTACAGAAACAAATATCAACTTCCAGCAATGTCATTCTTTAAATTGTCTATGGGGCATAATGGTGGGACCACTGGGGCCAAACCAGAAGGGATGTTAATAGTCATTGTGTAAATCATCCTGCAGTCTGTGGGTGAAATAACAGAGGCTGTTAGGGGGTGATGTCGATGTGCTTAGCTCAGTAGTGGCTCATGGATGCTCCTATGTACACGCAGGTGCAACAACAGATTCAAAGCAGAAATTGAAGGCTCCGTACAGTTCTTCAGCACTGATAGTCAGATGAGTTGCTCGTTAGATGAAGATGTTTATTCTTTAAGATAAGTAATCCAGCATCCTTTATCAGACCTGCTTAATCTAGTTCAGAGTTGAGGCTAAGCACTGATGTGCAGTGTGGTAACCAACTCTGGAGAACTGATCTCTTTTTAACTATGAACATTTAACCCAGAACATTAAAACCTATTAAGAAGTGAAGAAGGCCTGACTTTTAGATCTTGTTATATTGTAACAAAAGCCATCTACGAGGGGTGACCTACTATGCCTCACTAACCTAATGTGGATGGTTACAGGTCCAACAAAAGGACAACACATTCACCCAATTTCATTCCAAACTCTTCCTGTCCCTTAAAAAAATCATCGTAGTTATTCTCAGGAAGGAAAACAAAGACACTTCTTTCAGCGTAGGATCAGTTATGATGAATTATGTGTAACATAAAGTACAGATGACACACTCTCAGTGGATGAAGCGGATCCCCATTATCAGTGTAAAGTGCTTTGATTAGCTAGAAAAGTGTTACAAAAATGTAATTATTATTACTAATGAATGCCACCCCCGTTCACCCTACAAATCTGAACAAACACAAACTACTAAAATTCCTATTAATTTGACAAATTACATTAACATATAACAGTCCATATAAAACAAAAAAATCAGTCTGAACATATCAGCCAAGATATTCATAGTGTGTTACGGTACCACAAAACAGATAGATAAGATTGAAGCAGGCACTATATAAAACTAGATCATCTCCCAGGTTTGTTTGTTTTTTTGAGGAGCTTTAGTCTGCTGCTGCTTGAAGTGATGGTGATCCTTTCACCAGCTACTCGTGCTGCTCTGCTAGACTCACTGGTTGGGGTGGGCACCATTCCTAATGATGAATGATGAATCTCCCAACCATTGATCCACTGGCTTTTTTGTTGGCTCTGTGTAGTTGACTCTCAGTACTCCTACTGCTTCTCTCCAATAATATAGCTTTACTTCAAAAGTTGGTTTGCCTTGTAGTTACTGTTTTTTTATCTTTATGGAACTCAAACCCTTATAAAATGGCTTCTACCCATGGCAAAACTTGTGTCAATGACAACCAGTTTTTGCAAAAAAACACTGATGGTGAAGGGCTGCCATCTGATACCATCACAGTGTCCTGAAGTTCACAGACAGCAAATACTCCCTTTTTAGGTGCTACATTTGAGCAACAAAACAAAAATGACACCACATATAAATAGGAAAAAAAGAAAAGTGACTGCATTATGTGGCAGTGCTACCATTTTTCTAGTGTAGCCTAGTAGGTCTTCTACCTTCCCTCTGTAATTTCACTTTAAGCATTTTATAATGTTGCTGTTTTTTCTGTCCTCCCTTCACCTAATTTAAACTTCACAGTGCAATTACTTTATGCAGCTTATTCAGTGCAATCAAAACAACTGATTTGTCCTGCTTTGGATTCAGAACCTACACTGTTTTTATGTGCGCATAAAACACAAAAGCACCTATTGCTGTTGTCATGTTTTTCTGTCGATCTGTCCGTCCGCATAAAACAACAAAAAAATTGGTCCAAGTGGACTAGATTTGTTGAAATTTCATAAATATGTTATTTAAAGAAATTTGTAGTTTATGATCACTTTTTTAATTTCTCAAATGATACATGTTGTACAAATTAATGAAATTTTAAAAACTCTATCTCAAAACGGAGAAACATTCTATGTAAGTTCAAGTACTGATTAATTTACTCTTTCAAAATGAATCTTGAGAAATGTTAGTTCATCTTGAATATTTTTTCCTTTTTTACACACCCAATAGCCACTCCTCATGGCAAAGTAAATTCCCTGTACAAGTTCCTTAACCTCCAGCAGAGCCGCACTTATGGTTAGAAGTTTACTGAATTTGTGATTGCAGGTTAACTTCAACTTCAATTGTAACTCTTCTGAGAGTAATTCTCTTAAACATATGAACCACAATTAGCCATAGACCCTCCACAACCAACCATTTCACAATAATCCTGAGTTGATCAAATATTCTTAGTTCAAAGAAGGTGCAGTGGGACAAGAAAGTATATGCTAACAACAGTTTATTCATCCAATTAATAAAAGAATATCAAGAATTTGACAAACGAGCATAGACCACTCAGTCTATCAAGCCTGTTTGTTTAGCTAATAGCAAAGCTGCCCCAGCGTCTCATCCAGAGTCTTCTTAAAGGTTGTCAAGGTTTCTGCTTCAACTATGTGTCTCGGGAATTTGTTCCAGAATCCCACAACTCTTAGTGTAAAGAGGTGCTTCCTGGATTCAGTCCTAATTAGAGACCCCCTAATTATGCAGGTAAGCTGCTCATGATGGTCACCTCAGCTTCACTTTCAAGTCTTAATTTAATCACAGGAGCCTTGGGACTCCATTGTCTGACTTTGGCGCCCTTCTTTGAGGTTTTCATTCTTTTTTAAATGAAACTCTAAAAATAAAGCTGAAGGTGATTTATTTAAAATTTATCTTTAGAGGATTTTCTTGTGTTCAGGTCATTTGCTTTAGAGGTTTCCCTGTTTTGGAATGACTCTTTGATTTGAGATTTTTTCTTGCTTTTTAATTTGGCATTTCCTTTGCATTAATTAAAGTATAATTTAACTTGCTGTTTCATCTCTTTTTTGTAACTATAGATTTATTATGGTCACGTGTATTAATTATTGCTAATACAGCATTTTGAATTCCTTTTTGTTTAAGAGGTTGATGGTTTTTCTTTCCTCTTATTATTTATACTTGTGTCAATTTGGTAATTTTAGCCTTTCTGATTTTTTTGATTTAATCCTTTTTATTTAGTTGACATTCTTTTATTTTGCCTTGAGTACTAATCATAGAATTGACCAAGGATGGTTCCTGGCCATCCCATAACACCTTATGTAATATTGGCCTTAAAGAGCCACAAATAACATGGCAGCCCCTCAATTACATCCGTTGAGGGACAAGCTTTTTGCAATGCCGTTTATTAAATGTGAACTACAGAGAACGTACTTGTGTAATTTGAGTGTGGTGTTGTGAGGGATGTCTCAAAATTCAAGAATGTTTACTTTCCCACTCCTCACTCTGTGCCTTCTCCTCTCCTGTTCTCTTATCTTCCTGCTCCTTTTCCTCCCCAAGTCTATCTTTCCAAGGTGTTTCCTCTGTCTAGGAATTAATCACTTACCTTAAAAGTTGTTTGCAGGCCTTCTATGCGGCACATAATGACTTTCTTTAGGCCTTCTTATAGCAAATGCGTAAGTATCACATAGGGTAAGGGTTAGGATTAGGGTGGGTTCATTACAGTAGACGACACCTCACTTTTGTTCGTCCAATATTAAAACCTCTTAGTGTTGTCCAGAGTAATGATGTTGAGCTCAAGGAAGAAACCAAGCATGGACAAGCAACAGTTTGGAGCTGCCAAATAACCTTTGGGATGTTGGAGGAAAACTGGAGCACCCAGAGAAAAATTCCAGACATGTGGAGAACATTTACACAAATAGCTCTTTCGACATATTTTTCAATTTAATGTATTTGATTTGGAAAAATAATAAAATAAAAACTTATAATATTATAACACATGTGATATGCTTAAATCTTTTAAGGTAAAATGGCAGCAGAGTCAAGGCAGGCAAAACTGACAACTGAGTGCAAATGTGATTATGGGGTCAAGTCGACTGCCTGTTAGTTTATTCATGAAGCAGCAGCATGTCTGAAGTAAAGTGCCGTCTGCCTAAGTGTGGTTAACATACAGTATGTTGTCACGTGAGCTTTTGCTACACCAGGGACATTGTCTATGCACTCCTAACTGAGCTCTTCGCAGTTGGGTGCCAAGATGAAAAGGCAGATTAGGCAGCAGACGAGCCCCTCCACTTTTCTTCATTCAAGCACAAAGCTCCAGAGATTAGGCTGAGTGAACAAAGCACTCGGCGCCAACAGCACTTTACTGTATGTTCCTGGATGTTAATTCTCTTAAACTTCCCTCCACTCCACTCCACTTCTTGTTCTGTGCAAATATATTGTGTCCCCTCAGATTTGTTTGAGAAACTAACTGGCTTATCTGGTTACGAGTTAGGCGTGAGATGTTTTTCACCAAATCTGCTAAAATTATTATTTTTATATCTAGTACACAATACTGATCATTTTTATAAAAGGCATTATCATGAATGTTAAGATTTATTCTGTTTGGCATTTTTTTGCCCTCAATTTTGCTGCCAGGGATTGAGTTGGAGACTTCATACATCATATAAATGAATCAGGGGGGTGAGGCTACTTCAGAGGCTCAGCTGTGCATTAATGGAATGATCAAATTAGAGCCGACTTTAGAACAGTAACCTCAATGATGGGCTGCTTTCAAGTGTCAAAAGTGAAGCAGCTGGAGGGCATGGATTGCCCAGGGGTTTGTTATATTTAACAGGCCACAGACACCAGTGATGTATGCTGGTGAAGGGCACCTATTGGGCAAGACGGCTAGGTCTTTTCAAAAATAGTCCTTATCCAGATGTTCAAGTGGCTACAGTATGAGACCTCATTATCATTATGCTGAAGCTTTATTTCCTTTGTTTCTTTCCTCTGTTATGTGATCTTTTTAAAACTTAATGAATCATATAATTCCCCAGCTTAACTCACTTACTTCACTCTGAATTACATACAAGTGGCAACCACCAGGTTTTAAGTCTGAAGCTAAAAATGGTATTTTACAATATTATTCTATACTAACCATAGTACTTGTCCTTCATCACATCACCAAAGCCAAACTGACCAATCAGATTGCTCAAAGGCAGCTGACACAAAGATTTCACTATTTTATTATTTAACAGATGTGCCCCAAAATCAGCTCCTGTGTACGAAAATATGTGAGTTACATGATTCAACTGTTTGAGGTTTATAGTGTTGGTTTCTTCTTCCAGAACTAAGTCAGCATGGATGCAAAAAGAAAAAAAAAAAGGAAAATGAAGTATTCTGCTTCGAAGATACACTGTCACATAATCAACATGTACAAGAGAACTCCTTTGTGACAGAACATCTCTCGAAAAATTACTCAAGGCCTAACTAGTCTTTGACATCGACTTCAGGAAAAAATGTTGCCACCCCAGAGCAAACTGTAATAAAGAATGGAAGAATGATGGTGTAGGAGATAGCAAACACTACAAAGATCAGCTGAATCCATTCCTCATGAACAATATGAGCAGGGCCTCTGTACGTTGGGATCTCAGAATGTTGACTTATGAAACATAAAATCACCTTATCCAACATTCCAAAGAGAATCTTAAGATAGAAGATTTGAACTGGGAGAAATTTCAGAAGCATTCCATAACTGGGGGTGAGACTGGGATATAATACAATGGCCCATAGTGCAAACTAAAACTGAAACAACAGAAAAAAGACAATACTTCAACACAAAGACGTTTCAGCATATAAGCCAGATAGATAGATAGATAGATACTTTATTAATCCCAAGGGGAAATTCACATAATCCAGATCATGTATAGTACACAATTGCTTAAGATGTTGAAGGTATAATTCATATGCATTACATACCTCAAAATGTCCACATTTTAAGGAATTGGTTCTTAATTATTTTTTAGTTTTATTTTTAGTTTTTCTTTATCGGTTTTCTTGTATGAAATAGAGAAGAACCTTTTTATAAAGTCAGTTTATTAAATCATAGCTTACTTTTTGTTTTCTGAATTATTTTTCGCCTCTTTCACCATAAGGCTATATCTTTTTTATCCTGCATTGTCAAGAGTCGTGTTCTTGTTATGACAAGACTCCCAAGACATGCAAGTCTCAAAAAGATGCAAAAACAGTTCTAATAATACCAGCAAACCCTGGCCTGTGACGATGCGGGTTCGCTCCATGCTCCCATCTTCCTTCTGGGAGCCCTCAAACCCTACACCATCAGTAATGTCACCAATGAGCTTGGCAGTGAGGCACAGCAAAGCAAGGGGATGGTGCAAAAGTGCCAAGTGCTTTTAATTAAAACCAGCAAACAAAACAGAGTGTCCAAATTAAAGTGCAGT
The DNA here is from genome assembly GCF_016835505.1 of Polypterus senegalus. Lineage (NCBI taxonomy): Eukaryota > Metazoa > Chordata > Cladistia > Polypteriformes > Polypteridae > Polypterus > Polypterus senegalus. The sequence goes on from NC_053155.1 coordinate 128,867,364, forward strand.
GCTTCCAAACCTTCAAATAAACAATCCATTAAAACAGAAGTGAAAAGTGGAGGTTAAAATCCAAAAGAAAAAAAACCAATCCTTTATAAACAACGAGGTTAAAATAATGGCTGGAAGCAGTCTTTTAAAAATCCAAAGCACAGTGCCTTCCTTTTACCTGGCGGCTCCCCTTCTTCTCCCATCGGGTTTCGCAATAGGGGAGTCGCCCTACCTGCAGTTGACCTGCTCTGCTTGCTGGTCTGGAGGCTTCCCGATCTCTGGCTTCGGTTCGGCACTCTCCAGACCGAGGCTTGGTTTTTCCCAATGGCCAAGACGCTCACGCTGGAGATTCCGCCTTCCAAGCCTCCCGACTCCCGTTGCCTTCTCTGCCTTACGTGGCCAGCCATCCTTCTTCCGGTCACTCCCACTCCTCACTATGCTCAGCGGGAGTGACCACTACCAACTGCCCTAAGTGTCGGACAAACACGCCGCTAGGGCTCACTGTCAAGCTGCCTGCGAGCCTGTGCTCACTCTCTCTCTCTCTCTCACCGGCTTTCCTCTCCCTGCTTCCTGCCTTCTTCTCCAGCAACCTCCGTTTGTGTTCTTAACATTCTTTCTTCCTTTTTTCCTCATCTTCCACCTCGCACTTCTATTTATCACAGGGATGTGGATCAGCTGTGGCAATCAGCAGCTCCCGGGAACAATTACAGATGCGGACGACTCCTCACCTGTGCACTTAAGCGAGGTTCACCTGCATCACGAATTCACCCAGGAACCGCTTCCGACCACAAATACCACGCCCCCTCCCTAAGCCGCGAGTGCAGGATGATTTATATAAAAAGTGGCCCAGATGACCTTGAGATATGGACCCACTACACCACATGGCCAGATAAGCAGGAAAACACAAAAACTTCATAAAAAATAATAAGGTTTTATTCTTCCCTCAAAAATGCTTTGTCACACAGAGAAGCTCCATAGAGCACAATGGCAAAATGGAGCTGAATAGAAACACAAAGCAATCCAAGGTGAACACAGTCCCAAATACAGTAATCCGGAAGTGTAATCAAAAACAGAACATGATGGGCAAAATCTCAAAACTAACAAAGCATAAAAAATGCACAAGAACTCATTGAACTCACACTCACAATGAACTGCCAGTAACTATGTGAGACTCTCCAATTTATAGACGTGAGGGCAATTCTAGGCAGTGATTATCAGGTGGTCTCCAACTCCCTGGTGAACCACCCATAAAACACATGGAACACAACCAAGGCATTGAAACTTAAACACATGCAATGACAAATAAACTTAATATATATAAAAGAAGCAAAAAATGACATAAAACATGAATTTGAACCCCAGCCAGGAGGGAAACCCTGGGTGAAACACAACAGGACCCAGAAATCTTGATGTTCCAGTAATAATGTGATAAAAGGTCATCCATCGTTCACAGCACGTCCTCATTCAAGTTTGTGGATATCAAAACTCTTTGTTAAATGATCTTTACTGAAACCCTTTTGTTTGCTCTCCTGGTTTTGACTTTTGCTCTTGATAATTTTAACTTTGATCTTTGCCTCTCCTTTTGTCATTAACTGTGCCTTTTCTCCCTTAAAAATCTTACTAATACCTTACCTTCAAAAACACCTTACTAATCGTGTTCTAGCAGAATATACATAACCATAACTAACTTTCAATTGCTTGGAAAGTCAATCAAGGAGATGAATTGAGGAAAGCTATCAACCATCTGCTCTGCAGAGGCTGTAAAGAATGCTTTATGAAACAGTGGATTAAAGGATTTGTTGTGAATGGTGTTTTTCTTCAGTTTTCTTGAGGAAAATCTAAACTAATCTTTTACAAAGTATGCTTTAATAAGGGTCAAAAAATTCAAATCTGGCATCAGTTTTTATCCAAAAGGTGTTCCTAAAAAGCCTAAATATTTTTGCTTTTTATAGCGGTGCCTGTTTACTTTTGGCCACCACCATTTCCTGAAGTTTGTTTAGTTGGCTGGCATGGCAAGCTTACCCAGAATCCTCTGGAACTCCCATCTTGTGTCATTATGAAATTTGATTCATGCATTTACGCTTTATCCCAGATTGGAATTTTCCCTGTGTTAGTGAATAATATTTTAGTATAGAATTTGGCATGTCTCAGAACTCTTTTGCTGAAATAAGACTTTGTTGGATTTATTTTGGCAAAAGATCAGTTTCACTTCCTGGTTACGAAACATTGCCCAAATCTGTGACTACATCTAATCTCCTGGGGCCTCATGTATAAACAGTGTGCACCCACCAAAAAGGTTGTGTATGCCCGTTTCTACGCTCACATCGAGATGTATAAAAACTAAACTTGGTGTAATGCCAAGCACATTTTCATGGTGTTGTAAACAGGCAGCACCTCTGTGTGGTTTCTCTTTCTTTCTTAGAGTCGCATTCATGATGCGCGCTTTATCAAATACACCAAAATTAATTCTATATCATTTCCAAACTTAAAGTACTTGATTATAATCATTCTATAAGAATTTAACGGTCCACAGAATGGTTGAACTATTCAAACTACCATGGCTGCTTTAATGTTGTTAGAAGACATTACAAGAGAGTGTGTATTAAGAGATCATGCTGATTTCTTGTCCCATGATGATGAGTGGCTTCTAAGTTGATTTCGAGTTCTAAGAGCTATCCTCTTGGAGTTGTGTGCTGAACTGTCGCCGGCTTTACAAAATCAGACTTTGAGGACTTGTGCTTTACCTGTTTCTTTGCAAGCTCTATCCACCCTCTGGTTTTTAGCCACAGGAGATTTTCAATATGAACTGGCTGACCGATCGGGTATTCATCAGTCATCACTGAGTTGCACCATGCTAGCTGTATGGGTGGAGTAGTTGACTGCACATACATTGCAATAAAGGCGCCTTCAGTGAATGAATTTGCTTATGTAAATGAAAAGCATTTCTACTCTATTAATGTGCTGCTCTATAGTTCAGTACAAAGTGTGTTGCATTGTGCAAGCATGTAGCGGGCTGCGTAATGTGGCACACAATCTCGGCTTGCCCGTACCTGAAGAGATAAGGTATGATGAACCTGACCCTGACCCACCAAATGATCAGCCAAGTCGTACAGTGTTACAGCTTTGTTTAAATGTAATTAGCAGAATGTAAAAACAGGTAATCAATGCATCATTTATATTTTAACCAATTCATTTGATTTGTGGTCAATATCACATAGTACAGCCCTTATATCCCTTAGTTCATTGACCACATCTCTTACAGCATCCACTATTGCATTTTGTGACTCCAGAACAGCGTCCATCAACACGTGGGTAGATAGTTGCCCGGCAGTTTCTGAGGTAGAGGTGTGTGCGCAGCCAGCACCTGAAGATGTGCTTAGAACAGCAGCACTGTCACTGCCTTGGGCCCCTTTTTTAACATTGTCTGAAACAGAATAAATGGTAATACCAAATCTGCTGACTGCTTGTTTATCTTTCTAAACATGTAAATTATTTTCACAAGTATGGATAATGGCACACAAAAAAAACAGTAAAACTCACCTTCACCCACAGTGATGTTGGAGTCCCCATCACCCACAAATAATTGTAGCAGCTCGCTGCTCAAACAGTGTGAGCCACAGAATTCTGCGACCTCCTCCAGTGTTGTTGACACTGAGACAGTGGGCTGCGGCTCACCATTTCACGTTGACTTTGATATTTGACCACTTCTTTTTTACTTGAAGTATTGAGTGCCTCTGTCACTTTGAGCCACTCTGTCAATTGCCTTTTGTTGCTTATACTACTGCTTAAGCCACCAAATAGTATGTTTTTCATTGCCTCTACTTTACTGAGCAGGACCTCCATTTCACATTTGCAGAAAGTTTTTTTTTACATGTGCTTTTACCATTGAACGTAAGGGACTATTTATGTTGATTTGCATATTTAAATCAGGGTGGAGATATAGGTGTTTGCATGTGTGTTAAAAGTCATGTTGATTATGATTTGTAAAGGAAAAGTTCATAGAACTTTGCTAGCACAGTTTTACGCATCTGACTTTTTTGTGTGTATGCACGTTTCTAGTTTTGTCCATATGCCATGTTTTAGTGTGAATTTTATGCAAGGTGTAACACATTAGGACTCTGGTCTTATCTCTTTAGAAATAACCAATGACTGTTAAGTCAGTACAGGCAGAGCACACCATCCCAGTGCTTCAAGCCTGGCCATGTGTGACTCTCACCTGTTCCCTACCTCTGAGTAAAGTGCTATTCTAATATTGAACACATTAGGTCAGCTATAGAAGATCTGCTGGACAACCAAGACAATGTTTTTTTTTAATAGTACAGGAAATCTTTGAGAATGGTATGACAAATGTATTAGTATGTGTGAGAATTATGCTAAAAATTAAAACTTGCTTGATTTTAATGGTGTTTCTCTTATCAGGTCAGGCTCAAAGCATTTTGATCAGTGTTTGTTTATCCAGGATTTTATTTATATTGTATTTCATCTTCTGACTGTTTGGGGCAAAAGGAAATGATGGAATGAATGGCCCCTGAGTCCATTTTCTTGACCGGCTCTCCAAAAGAAGTGTAAATGAAAGTGATTCTTCTGTGTTATCAGCGGGCTAAAGTAGGTAGTAAGAACGTGTGTGGTCAAGACTGCATAAATATATTGATAGTGAGTATCTGAAATTTACTTTTTGACTTATTACACTCTCATGTAATTTACACTGGAGTTCTTCTAGGCAGCACAGCCTCAGAGACTCGGGATTGATTTGTGCTTTTTTTGCTGTCTCCATGTCCAGCTACTCCAGTCTCCTCTTTCAGACCTGCAGGTTAGTTAGACTTTAATTTCTTCACAGCCCAAACATTAAACAGCTATCATTTTTCCAACTCACTTAATCCAATTATAGGGTCACAGAGTACACATTAAACAGAACACACTGTATGACTTTTTCGATTACACAAGACAACAAAAATATTTCCTGTGATGTAGTTGAAGGTAATAAAATGTCAAGCTTTTACCATCTGACATTGCTTTAAAACATTAATTTTAGCATCGAAAAGAGCACAAAGAGAAAAAGACCTTCTTAGCAACATTCGGAGATGTATAAATAGATAGATAGATAGATAGATAGATAGATAGATAGATAGATACTTTATTAATCCCAAGGGGAAATCTATACTTATAAAAGGCAAAGCCCTCACTCATTCACTCACTCACTCACTCATCACTAATTCTCCAACTTCCCGTGTAGGTAGAAGGCTGAAATTTGGCAGGCTTATTCCTTACAGCTTACTTACAAAAGTTAAGCAGGTTTCATTTCGAAATTCTACACGTAACGGTCATAACGGTCGGCAACGTCCGTCATGTTAAACTTTCCTATTTATGGCCCCATCTTCACGAAATTTGGTAGGCGGCTTCCCTGCGCTAACCGAAACCAATGTACGTACTTATTTCGGTGGTATGACGCCACTGTCGGTCACCATATTGAACTTTTCAATGGCCTTTGTTACTTATGGGCCCATCTTCACGAAATTTGGTATGCGAGTTCCCAACGCTAACTGAATCCTACTTACGTACATATATACGTCCATAGCCTGCAGCTCGGACACCGTGTGAGGCGGCGTTGGGTCCCCTATCCCAACACCTCCCACGTTGTTGGCTGCCTGCCTGCCTATATAAGGCCGTCCGTCGCTCCAGTCTCTACATTCCTTTCCTTGCTTCGCCACGGGATTCACGTCTCCCTGCTGATAACTACAGCCTTTTTATTTAATCCACGGCTTCTCCGCTGTTTTATTGTTAATTTATTACAATTATAGTTATTGTGTAGGTATTTTAGACTTACTTTACATTTTTCAGGTACCCATTTCCTTTATCATTCCAACCGTACCCCCATTAACATGTCATCGAGGTGATCACCATCGATCAAAGAACTGTCACTTACCAAGTGGTTTCCATGCCCGGAGATGGCACCTACCTTTTCCATTCTCTGTGTTACATATTGCACGGCCATATCAGGCTCACTCTTGATATCTGGAGGAACATTGTGTCTTATGTATTGAATGACTGGGACAGGTTCAAGGTGTGGACTGATGACAGTACAGGAGATAATTATGCTACACAGGAGCACTAGAAGAGTGAAATGCAAAGCCCTTCACCTATGGATCTGCATGTGAGTTGATGGCTGCCGCTGAATTGTTCGGTTGTCGCTTTCAAGTGTACCGAAATGGCCAAATATTTTACACCTTTCAACAACCGCCAGTGCCTCTTAAACATCTTAGATTGACAGGTGACGATTTTTCAGTAGTGGACACTTGGATGTTTATGAATGTTTAAACTCTCAAAAGCTGGATGTGAAGTTATCGATGAAACCGGTTGTATACTTACAACGCTTGACAGATGCTGAATGTCTCTTCAACACAAGTCCTACAAATACTGTCGTAATTGAAACAAACCATGAAACCCACACCGATTATGACAGCAGCAATCCAAGCTGTGAGATTTAAAAAAAGATTACTTTTCACATGGCCAACTGTATGTTGCATGCTCAAGAGTAAGCTCAGCACAGCTTGGTCGTATTACAACAGCTGACAACATGGTATACAAAGAGATCCTTAACAAATAATTATTGGTATATTTTCCCTCAGTTTAAAAAGGTTTAATTTTCTTCTTAATAAAAATTTTAAGGCAGTACTTCGGCCAAACTAGTTCACAAATATAAGTTGTGGCAGTAGGGGGCAGTAGTACAACCCTCAGAGACTCCTGACACCAGGTAATAGTCCACGACCTTTTACAGTGCACCATAACTCCTCACAAATCTCTTTCCACTAATAATAAACACACAATAACCTCTCCCTCGCCCATTTGCTCCTCTCCCACCCAGCACAGCTCAGTGTCTGGACTGAGGCAATAGCCCCTGACCCGGTGTTCCTGTCCCAGCAGTCCACAGTTCCTTATTCCTTCTCAGGGCAATCAGTCTATTACTTCAAAATTACCTTCCTGTCACGTGACCGGCCCGGTCATAAGGCACAACAGAGCCCATAAGTCCCCTACAGCGACTCCTGGTGGTGCCCAAGGTATCCAGCAGGGCTGTGTATAAACACCACAGAGTCCATAAGGCCCTGCTGGACCTCGGGCATGATCCCGCTGTCGGAGTCCTCCTGTCGGCCTGGGGTGCGGACAAGCCGCAGTCTTCCAAGTATAATATAAATATAATTATAAAGCAATCAGAAGATAAAAAAGTCTGTTGTATATGTGTAAATTGTGAAATATTTGTGATCCAAATGGTGAAAGAAACAGGAGATCTATTTCCATTCTTCTCTCACATCCTAAAGGCCTACTTGTGAGGTTAATTGGTGACCTCATATTGTTATGTTGTGAGTGATGGTGGCTGAGCTGCGTGATGACACTTCCACCCGATCCGTGATTGTTTCATTTTATGCCTAGTGTGATGAGAATAGGCTCTTAATCTATAAAACTCACAATTAAATAAAACAAGTATAATAATGGAAGGCTGGAGGCATTATTAAAATTTTAAGTTTGAAGAAAAGTCAGAAACACTATTTCCCTTTGTTCAAACAACAAAGACAGCACAATGGAAAAGTTTTGGGTATTCATAATCTTGAACAACCAGGAAATGCACAATGATGAGCTTTATACCATTGATCCAGTGATGTCACATGCTGCATACTTCCTCTTGACCCTACCTAGCAACGGCATAGTAACAACAAACAAATGATCACAAAATGGCACACCCTTAAAGAAACAAAACGGCATCACAACAACGCAGTTAATTTTTTAACACTGTTAAAAACAAAATGACATTGTAAAATATAATTTTTACAATTTGATTATTATATTGATTGTTATAACCTTTTCAATATTAGCTTTTACTTTTAGCACTCTTAGGAAGCTTTTTAAATAAAACTTTATGATCTGGGACCCAATCTCTCCGCTACGCTGAACAGTGTGATATGTAGAAAGTTAAAAATTGACAAGAACTGGTACAAACAGGAGAGAAACAAAGCATTCCGACTCCAAGGGTCTGTTTATGAGTAAATTGCAAGGATATGAGAAATGCCCACTAATCATGTTCACCTTTAATGAATTGTGAATGTTGAAAGTGTAATTAACAGCCGTAATTCAGTCATTGCCTTCACTGCATTCCCTGAAATTGGCTTTGTGTCTTTGACAATATACAAATGTTAAATATGAATTCCTTAGGTTTCAAAACTCTAGTTAAAATGCATTCTTTTTATGTATCTTTATATTTAAACTAAAAGAAATAGCCTTAAAAAATGAATGACTTTCCAAATATCAATATGGAAAATTTTTTTTGCATATACTATATACAAAAAATGTACTGCTGATCAATACTGACCCATAGTCACAACGTGGTATTGAAAAAAATTCTGAAAACCCATTGTTTTCTACTTCTGTAGTTTGTTACTTCAAAATGAGTGTTATCCTTCAACAATATACAGTAAATGTCACACCAAGGTTTCTATAATAAAACCAAGAAAAGACAACCATGCTTGCAATTTTTAACACTTTGAAATAAATTTCAAAATACCCTCTAAGTCAGTAACCAGCTAAAGCCTGGTTTATACTTACCGTGTGAAGCCAGTGCAGAGACCACACTGTAGAGTGGAGTGACTAAAACATATTTTCGCTTGATGCAGCCCATTTATCCAGTGTGTTGATATTCTCCAAGTTAATAAGTGACGTTTAGTGAATATTGCATAACTAATAATGTCACAGCAAAGGATGTGAGACTATGTTGATGGGAGAAGAGTTGTGCCTCCTATTTCTGATGTTAAGAGGAAGAAAAGGGTAAAGTGTAATGTCACACCAATTGACCTTAAGCAGCAAGGAAGGGCAAGTAAAATATTCTCATGAGTCGGGGACCTATGTGATGAGCAGGGGCCTCATGTATAAACGGGTATAAACGAAATGTTGCGTAAGAACTTTTCCATGTTCAAATCGCGATGTATAAAACCTACACTTGGTGTAAAGCCACGGACTTTTCCACGGTACCTAATGCTTTGTCGTACGCAAGTTCTCCGCTAGGTTTTGCAGACTGGCGGCACCCAGCGTCAAAGCAGTGCTACTGTTCCTGTGTGATTACTCATTATTTTCATGACGCGGCTTTATAAATACACCGAAACTAACCGCATATTGTTTATTAGTGTAACGCATCTGATTGTAATTAACTTGTAACAATATAATGGTCCAGGGAACAGCCATAGTATTCCAAATACCATAACTGCTTTAGCGTTGTTACTCTCACTGCACCTTCTTCTTATTTTTCTTCTTCTTCTTTCAGCTCCTCCCGTTAGGAGTTGCCACAGCAGATCATCTTTTTCCATATTACTCTCACTGCACGACTCGGAGTATTAATATCACTGTATCTGAGTGTGAATCACAGCAGCAACTGATCGGAAAGAGAATTATCGGTATACAGCTTCAAGGACACGCTGTCTCAGCCACTGCAAAACGTTTTAAAGCCTTTCCTGTACAGACCTCGCGGTTCAGAAACAGTTTAATCCCAAGAACTTTAAATGCACTCAATCAATTGCTCCTTGTAGAACTGTTTGTACTTATAAGTACAATCACCCCACTGTAAACTTGCACTACAGTTATAATATCGCACAACCTGAGCCACTTTATAAAGCGCGTATTTACATATGATGACGATATCATTTTTAAGGTTATGCAAAATATGTTTGTTAAATTATACAGATAAAACTTTAACTTCATTTAAATAATCTATTTTCTTCACTGGGAGTGTCGTTAAGGATATAATAATTTAACATGTACTACGAAGATATTTCAATGTTCTTTAAACGTTTTGAAGAATCGGTGCTAAGCTTACAGGTGGCTTAACGTCTATTACAGAGCTGATTGTGTGGCAATCGATTACTTGGGGAAAGAAAAGCACTGACTGCAGTGATGGCTACGCCAATATATATTGAATATAAAACAGAAAGAGAAAATAACAACTCAGCTAAAAACGTAGCGACAAATTTCGGTAAAAGTTAAATGCTTGTGTCTTGAGCACGAGGCGGCTATGTAGTGTCTGCAACGGACGTGGCCATTCACCGTGCATAAGCTGCCTTACTGACATTGACGGACGAAGGAGCCACCGATTCTTCCTCTGCCCAGTGCCACGACAAGCCTAGTGCCGCCCCTGAGTACTGCTGCAATAAATAATTTCATCGAAGTGAAACCCATGTTTAATAACGTGCTTTAACTCCTATCATCATGAAAATGACATCACGTATACATCTCAGTATTTTAGTTATTCAGAGAGCTGTAATATCACAAATGTAATGGATTCTGTGTCCAGTTGGAGGAAGAGAGCCGGTTTAAGAAGCAAGTAGTGATTCACACACATAGAGCACATAGAAGATCACATACAAAACAAAGCATTTAACGTGCTACTTTAATTACGATGTGATTTGAGAAACTGGTTAATTAAACGATTTTAAGATGAAGTTTATGATGTTCCACTTTAATGACAAAATAAACTACATGATTAAAGTGGAAATGTCAAGATTGAAGTTGACATTTCGTGCTTTTTCCCCACTGTGTGCCTTTTTCTTCTCTGTACCCTAATAAGCTTTCATATGACACTAAGACAGTGGGCTTACAACTCGGCTGTCAGTCTCTAGAAGTTCCCAAAGAACTGTAATATTCTGTGGAAACTTCAAGTGCTAAATGTGATTTAATTATATTACATATCCTTGCTAAATGAAGATGTTGCATTGCTGATTTGAATATTAAAAATTTTCATTAAATCTAGCAGGGAGGAATTTACCTCCATAAGCCATGGCTTTCTTCTGACAGTTCTGTTTTATAGGACGCCATTAAAGGCTTTCTTAGAAACAAAATGAGCACTTTTGCATTCATGTCTGCCAAGAAGAAAGTCTAGACAGTCAATTGAATCCTGAGCCTGTAAAATAAGAACACGCACTGCCACAAGGGATTTATCTGCAGTACAAAGCCTGAAATTATTGACTAAAGTGGAACTGAACACGCTGATCCTGGGGAAAGTTACATGTCAGATAGGCAGGCTACATATGTGTTCTCATGTTCAGGCAGCAACTCTGAAACAAGCACTACAAAAAAAAACCAAAATTCCTATGGAGGTCAAAATTTATTCCTGAAGAATAAGGCTTAGCCATTACTGATATAGCTTCTGTTGTTGATGCCCTAGATGCCCTTTTTTACATTGATACCAAGAAAGAAGACTGTTAAACACATGAACTAATTATATGTATAAATAATTTTGCACAGCATGTGCTTTGGTTGTTGTATAACAAATCTGTGTGAAGGTTTATGTTACCCTGTGGCATTTGTACTCATTTCTAAGTCATACATGTAGAATAACGTCAATCAAGATGTCTCCTATTCTTTTTATTATCAATTGACTCTTTCATTATGAGAGATTTGCACCACAAAACTCATCAACCAAATAATCATTTTATGTAATTCTATACATCCCTTTATATTAATGGATTTGTTTAATTTGGTTGCAAATCAAACTAACAGCAGGCCTTGCTATCTTGTAGTGAGGACTTTGACATTGTGGAATATTGTGCCTCACACATGAACCTGGCATGAAAGTGTTCACCCTGTAGAGAACAGCTATACAATTACAAATTCAGTTGGAAATTTAGCTGAGCCAGACATTTTCAGTGGCTGGTAAGCAGCAGGTAATGAATGACAAATTTTAAACCAACACAAATGAATATAATTAAAACCAAGTAATGTTTATTTATTGTCTCCCTTTTAAATTTTGTAACATCTGATGCAGGGTCATCAAAAAGTGAATATAAAAAAACAATAAAAAATCTAAAATAATTGAACAGAATTTGACATAGTAGTGATATTTTATTTGCATTTTTGAAATAAAATAAACATTTTGCTCACGTCTGACCCAGACACATTTCAAAGAGCAAAAAAAAAACAAACAATACAGTACAGTGGAACCTTGGTTTGCGAGCAAAATTCGTTCTGGAAACGTGCTTGTAATCCAAAGCACTTGTATATCAAAGCGAATTTCCCCATAAGAAATAAAGGAAACTCAGATAATTTGTTTCACAACCCACAAATATTTATAAAACTATGATTAATACAAAATATAAAATAAAAATACGTAAAACAAATTAACCTGCACTTTACCTTTGAAAAGAATCGTAGCTGGTGTGAGGGAGACGAGAGAGAAGAGGAGGAGGAGGGTTATTGTGTAGAATGACTTTCACTCTAACTAACGGAATCCCTGCTATCTGTTGGCTCACTGGAATCTTTTTCTTTTTTTTGCAACTTTAACAAGGATCCTATCCAATGACAGTTGCGTTTGCCTGAAGAGTCACTATACTTTGACACAAACTTAAAAAAATGTTTCACGCACTGTAAGGTTTCTAAACTCTTTTGGGATTTCCCCCCCTAATGGGATGACACACGGAAGAGCATCCCAAAGCAACCGCAGGCGTCCAGCGCTGTAGCAGTTCGCAGTAAAAGTGAATCAGAAAAGATTGTGGTCAAGCTATAAGTGCCTGCCGCTGATGGATGATGCAAGGAATTATTATTGCATTATTATAAATGCAAAAACACAGTATTACTTAGCCACTAACCTGGTCACGACCGTGCCTGATTGCTGTTTCTCTGTATACGAGAGCAGTAGATCCCGCTACAATAAATAACCATGCTGTTCCTGTTTTACGCTGAATAAAGCTGGTTTTGTTAAAGTACTGAGACTTAGCCTCGTGTTTTGGGGTGCATGACAGGGACTTGCACGTTACAGCACACACACGCATGGTCACCATGCTATGGTAAACAGTATACGCTCATATGGATGTTGACTATATAAGTTAGGAATGCTGACTGAGGAAGAGCATGGGAGACGATTACCCACAATCCCCACGTGACGCTTGGCAGACCAAGTGCATACATACTACTCGTATTGCAAGACCTCACTCATTTATCAAGTTAAAATTTATTAAATATTATAGCTCATCTTGCAAAACACTCGCAGACCAAGTTAATCGCAATCCAAGGTTTTACTGTACATAGTATTAGAAATAACATTTGTTTTCCTTTTGAAATTAAATAAATATTTTGGTTATATATGACACAGACACATGTTAAAATGTATTTAACAGAATAAAAATTAACTAAACGCTATCAAAGCTATCAGTGCCCAAACCGATAACAAGAGATAACGGTAAAAATAAAAAATAATGTTGATAACAAGTGGCATTTTGAATATTCCCTTGGAAATGCGTCTCCTGTGTGTCTTATCCAACAGATTCCCACAGTATCATAAACTACTACCACTGCTTCTAGACACACAACAACACACTGCATTGTTGTGTACACTGGTTGAATGTTGCTAGGCTATAAGTGTAGCATTCATGACCTATACTACTATAGGAATTTATGTAGGAATTTCTGATGGCTCACAAAATGTTTCTCTTGGTTTTTCTCTGCGTTTGTGGTGGGATCACGGTCTGGGCCACTTGGAGGTTGCTTCTAGGCCAGACGTGGCTCACTGGCCGCCATTCAAATAGGTCAGTTGTAGAAGTTAAGTGTTCACTTTGATAACATTGTTTGTATTAGTGGGGCCAGATTGCTTACTTAGTCTTCTGTCTTGTCAGTTTTCAAAGACCAGGGGCCTCATGCATAACACTGTGTGTAGACTTCACACTTAAACATGGTGTATTTACAAAAAACATCCAGATGCATAAATCTGAGCATACGCCAACTTCCATGTTCTTCTGCTCCATAAATCCCGGTCAGTATGAAAAGTAACGCATGTGCACGTGCCTGCCACCCCACTCCGACATCTCCCAGAATTATGCCTGTTTGAATATGCAAATCAATATTAATAGCTCCTTATGTTTTGCGATCTGTGAAAAGACAATGGCAAAAGCACAGGGAGAAAAGAAGAATTTCAGTGAATACCAGGTAGAGGCAAGGTAAAACGTACTATTTGTTGGTTTAAGCAGTGATATAAACAACAAAAGGAAGTTGATCATGTGACAGAGTTGCAGAGAAACTTGAAAGTTCAAGTTCAGAAAGTTGCACAGTGCCTGAAATAAATAAGAAGTGGTCAGATATCAAAGTCGCCATGAAAAAGCGAGTCATAGCCCACCATCTGAGTGTCTTATGGGAGTGTATTAGAGTACAGAGAAAAGAAAAACAACTGGGACACAGTGGGGAAAAAATATCGTAACTGAAAAAGAATGTTAAATGCTTCGTATTCTATGCGTTCTTCTATGTACTCTTACATGTGTGAATCAGTACGTGCTTCTTAAATGGGCTTTCTCTTACGCCGACAGGACACAGAATACATTACATTCATGATGTTACAGCTCTCTGAACAATTTAAATACTAAGATGTCTGCTTGATATTTTTATGGTGATAGAAATTAAAGCATAAACTTATTTTCCTATAAAATGACAAAATAACAACAACAACAATAATAATAATAGGATAAAAAAAACAGTGAAAAATATACAATATGAAAGCAAAAGTGGCTCAGGTTGTGCAATATTACAACTTTAATGCAAGTTTACAGTGAGGTAATTGTACTTATAAGTACAAACAGTTCTACCAGGAGCACTTGATGGACTGATTGAATGCATTTGGAGCTCTTGGGATGAAACTGTTTCTGAACCATGAGGTCCGTACAGGAAAGGCTCTGAAGCATTTGCCAAATGGGAGAAGTTCAAATAGACTGTGCCCATGGGTGAGGCATTGTGTGCTAGATGCCGTATCCTGATAATTCTCTCCACTCTTGACACAATCTTCCGTAGAGCTTTCCAATCAGCTGCTGTACAGTTGTGATTCCACACTCAGATACAGTGGGTTAAAATACTCTGAGTGCTGCACTGAGAGTAACAACAGTAAAGTGGCTATGGTATTTGGAATAGTTTGGCCATTCGGTGCACCATTATATGGTTATAGGTGGATTACAATCAGATGCCTTGAACTAAAAAATGATATGCGGTTAATTTCAGTGTATTTGATAAAGCTGCGTCAGGGATGTGAATCTAAAAAATAAAGGGAAGACACACAGGAACAGTAGCACTGCTTTGAAGCTGGGTGCCACAAGTTTGCAAAACAGAGTGGAGAACTTGCGTACACAAGGTATTGAGCTGGTGTGAAAATGTGTGTGGCTTTACGCCAAGTTTAGTTTTTATACATCGTGATGTGAGCGTGGAAACGGGCGTACACAACGTTTTTGTGCAAACGCACCTTTATATTTGAGGCCCCAGGAGATGAAGATAACTCTGCTTTTTAAGGAACACTAATAGTCATCAGGATACAAAGCTAATGTCAAATTGATTCTTGGACTAACAATCAAAAAGTTACAAAAATTGAACTTAAGAGAAGCCTTGGCCAAAAAAATCCTAGCAATAACTAAATTAATCTATTCATAACTATAATAATTTGGAAACTATTTTGTTTAATTATTTATTTTTTTGGTTTAACCAAAACATTAGATGCCAGAAATTGTGCATTGCCATGTTAAATAGTCTGTGCATACAGCTGTAAGTAAATGTTGTTGCCACTAACAAAATGCCCCCAGAAATGTGAATGATTATTACAAAAAATGGCAGTGACCTTACAATAGCAACATTAACAGTTATCTTTCTCTTCGATCTTAGTACCATTGCACAATGTTTTGTCCTGTTTCCATTTGATCCATATCAAGATTTCATGTAATATACAATTGATGTAACCAATAAAGCTTTCATACAGTTAATAATTTTTTCACTAGAACTGATCATAAGTTCAAACTGAAACATATTCTGGGATACCTGTGTAACGTTTCTCCATCGCTACTAATCTCCTGATCCAGACTTTTAATTCTTTAATTCTAGAAATAATGGATGACTATTTCATGTGCTTCGACTCTTCTTTAAGATGACTTGAGCAGGGTGGTCAAAGCAAATTATACACTACCAGGATATTCTTATGAAAACATCTTAAAATTTTACATAACTAACTTTTTCCTGTGACTGTTGTGGATGCAGATGTTGCTCTCTTAATTTAGGGCCAAATGTAAACGTACTTTAAAACCAAATACTGGAGGGGCACAGGCATATACAATGTAAACATCCATACATATTTCACTGTCTTTGTATTTCACCTTCTTTATATTCTTTATGTTGAAAATGATCAAAAAAGCTGCCATGTTATCTGGTGCATCCATGTCCTAGGCAAACAAGGATAATAGCGTCACATAAGAACAATACAAAGTAAAGAGTCAAGGAAATAACAGCAATACAAGAAAATGACTGTACTGGCAAGGTGAACACTAGAAGGTCACATGGGCACAGATAAAGACCACGTCAGTAAACAAAGCCAAGTCCTAAGCTGTAAACCAAATAACACATAGTAACCAAATCCGACCTGAGATCTAAAAGCTTGAGAAAGGAATATCAACACACCAAAATCAAGACTCAAAAGATTCAAATAAACATCTTAGAAATGTCTACAACTGATCTTGACCAGATGAAACGCCGCACTGTTTGAATGACATTACCAAGTGACACTTCTAGCAACAATCGTTGTGTCTTGGCAATTGTTCCACAAAACATTAAACACAAAATGATAATAAAAATACAAAGCTTCAGTATCAGAAAATACACTGTAACTAAAGATGCATTTAGATTCAGGTTCAAAGGTGAAGTGCAAATACTGTATGTCTGAATAGGATATACAGTATAAATCTCTAAACTCAAAATAAATTAACAATACTCTTGAATCATGACAATGTTGTCACAAATGTGACAAACAAAGTAATCAAAAAGAGCAGCAGGAAGTTTCAGGTAAAATGTGGACTTAAGTGTAAATCTTGCAGAAACAAGAACATTTACAAAATATATATTATAGGTAGTTGACCAAATTATGCCCAAAATGAGCAGTAATTAATGAGTTTCTTTTTCTTGGTTTTAGAGTGTTTATCTAAGCCTTATAAACTAATATACCATGTATATTTATATTGCCTTGTTTGAATTATAAAAGTTCATTTTTTTTATTATTCACCTTTTACCTTATCAATCTTGCATATCTGAAATAAGCTATGCTCTCCTCAAGAATTTCAGGTGACTGTAGAAATATAAAATTCAAGAAAATTTGCGCACCAGCCAACCAGAAAGAAATTGACTTGAGACCAGAAATAATTATGATGTCTGTTGTCAAGGAAACAGTGGTTTGGAGGTTATTGAAATGATCAATAATTGAATATTACGTTAAATTTTAATGCTGTCACAGATTTAAACTTGACACTTTGGTGTCACAAATTATACTTAGGTTGAGAAGATTTTCCACAGCCTCCTTTTTCTGAATGTTTTAACAGAATATTTTAAATTTTTTAAATTAAAAGAAAATTAGATTATTACCTGCAAATGCCTTTAGGAGTTAAACTGTAATTCTCTGCTTAGACAGTTGCATATATTCAGTTTGGACTAGAAATACAAGTACTGTAAGAAGAAGATACTGTTTTTAAAGCATTAGAAATCTTACAGCCCATCTTTGACATTTTGTTAGTCTGTAGTTAGTAAATGAAGGATATTTGACTGCAAACAAAGCAAATAAATGCAACTAATTATTAAGATTAAAACATGTTAGAAGGGTAGTTGATAATGGTTTATAGAGTTGCTAAACATATGATTGGTATTCCATTATCTGAAGTCATTTCTTAATTTTTTTTTTGTTTACTATTTTTCTTAAAGGATAACTTTTATACTCTCCAAGTCAAAGTTACTTCTTCACAATCATGGTATGTATTAATTCGGCTCATAAAGGTGCGTTTCAAAGTGAAGATTTTTTAATATATCTGAAAAATACCTCATCCGGTTTAGCAGCTTAGAACTAGCATGAAAGGTACACATGTCCAAACATGAAAAAAAAAATTGAACGTTCCAAATATGTCATATATTATCAGATATTAATCTGAATCATGTGATTACACAAATATTTTAGAAGAAGTGAATCCACATTGCTTTAGAAAGGAATAAAAAAATAGACAGACTATTTGAGAGATTCGGCCATTTTAAAAGTAAACCATCTCTTGCCAATTGTATCTCCTCAATGGCAACCCTTCGTCCCCTAAATGTGATGTTTCCTCTAGCTTGATTTGTGAATGCTGGACATGCCATTTTTATTTTGAGGATTAGCTTCTTAAAGGTACGTTTTCTTTCAGGATTTAGATAAATGAAGTCATTAAATTGGGAATGTGTCTGATTATGAAGACCTGAATACATTTAGCATAATTGCTGAATTGTATTTGTACAAGTTAGATTATACTTATGAGGAGTTCCAACATATACTTTAAATTATTATTGTAATCAAGACATAGCTTCACTTAAATCAAAAGCAGCATCTAGCGCTGTAACCACTAATAATGGTAACTACAGCATTTTCTTCATTAAACAATAGCAATATATAGTACTATCTTGTCACAGCAATCACATAAGAGTTATGGCTACTCCTTTCTGCTGTAAACCATAGAATTCAATTCATAATCATGGGGAGTTGGTAATTTTCTCATTAACACTGGGTGACAGGCAGAAAAAGGGCAATAAGACGACCAATTCATGCTAACCTAGAATCGCCATTTTATATTATCTTTATGGGTTTGTATATATCTTAAAGAAAACACTAAGATCAAGACAATGGGCAAATTCCCACAGGGACAATGACCAGGCACATGAAGCAAACACGATGCTAGATACTTGAAGAAGCACCATTAACAGTTGTTCTATATTGCGGCCCTACAAAAGACCTACTCATCTATACAGTATTCTGTTTGCTAGTAAATGACATTGCCTTTGCTATTATTTGACTGTTCTACATTTCAACCTGCATTACTTGCAGCCAAAATGAAATGACTCACCTTAAATATGTCTGGAACTGCAGTTAGCTTCAATAATGGGTGATCAGGAACACACTTTCTTTTTCTCTTTGGTTGCAAGTACTCCATCACAGAGATATGAGAGTTACAAACTTGCAGGTCCACTTTTAGTAGGTCTTCCATTCGAGTGTTCACATCCAACCTAAGCCAAGCCATAACTTTAAGGTATTGTGGTTACCACGGGGAGATCAATGAAAACTGTAAACATCTTTTTTTAAGTTTATGTTTGCACCTTGCATATGCATATTTTCAAATCATTTTCTCGGAAGGCACAATGGCTGTAAACAGCTTCAGACATGTGTTTGGTTTTGTGCTGATCATCATCCTTACTTACATCCAAACTCCAACCACAAACGCGTCTTTAAGCAGACAAATGAACAGGAAATGTATACTTACCTCAAGAAAACTAGTTCTAAGAATCTGTTAGGAGCACACCCTTATACAGCACATTGCCGCACCCACCACATGACAAAACAATTCAGCATCCAAATTAGGAACCAAATGCAGCCATACAATGGGTGACACCTCAGCACCACACTAAACAATGTGAGTTTTTTTATGGTGGCTGGAGTGCCAATTCTGCCACCAACCCCCAGGTTTTTCCCTACAGGTTGGAGGGCATACATGCAGGGCTGGATGCAGATTCCAGGACGGAGCAATTGTAGGTTAAGGGCCTTGCTCAAGGGCCCAATGAAGTAGAGTCACTTTTGGCATTTACGGGATTCAAACCAGCAACCTACTGAGTACCAGTGCAAATCCCTAGCCTCAGAGCTACAGTATAACATTATTATTTCTGTTATAACATTATTATTTCTAGTTTTCTTTTGTTATCACAAGAATGCCTCATAAATGTGGAAGGCATATAAAGTTTTTTTAAAAATGTATTAAAAAACGCTTCAATACACAACACATTCCAGGGCTGAAGCAGTAGCCTTCAGTGAGTCCAGTATCCAGTTTCATGTGGAGTTACACAGGCTTGGATACTAACATTTAGCACTAGTTTAGAAAAACCATTTGTCAGCTGTTAAAATAGTATTAAAGCAGATGGTCTATCCCTCAAGGAGTTAAATACATGGGGCCAAAGAAATGGCATCATTGCTTAACCATAATTTGAAATGCAGATTGGATTGGGTGCCTAGGGAGACTGAACTACAGCAGTGCTTTTAATGTATGCCATTCTTACTCTTCCCAAACATTTCCTGACCATTAAAATGACTACCACTGGGTAGTGAGCTTTAAAGAACATCACTTTATGCCTGCAAAGTCATTTGAGAGTTTGGAGTTGTACGCTGTCTAGTTCAGTGACTTTTTATTGGACCATTACACTTCATGGTTAATAAACCTAAGAAAAAAGTTCTTTGGCTCAATGGTAACCCAGATGGAAAGTTGTGAATGTATTTAACTCATTTCAAAATTATGTATTGGTGGTGATGATTATTCCTCCATATACTTTAAGGACGATGACCGTGAACTTTGTCTTTATGCTTCATTATCCATCTCACACTTTTCACAAGGTCTTTCCTAGATATTACATACAATTTAAAACTGAGCAGTTTAGCATTCAAGGTTGGTTAAAAAAATGGTTCTTGTTTTTGATTTTTATATAATGCTTTTCATCTTGTGGCTACCCAACTGTCCACACAGTTACGTTTCAACCCGATATATGCAGGGCAAGATTCAGCCTGTGAACGTTGCAATTGAGCTCTAGCCTCATTGGGCCACATGTTCTGGGTGTGCACCAAATGAACATAATTTTGGAAAAAAAAATTTGAGTGCCTATCAGACAGCCTTTGTGTCACAATCACTCCTAACCCATTATTAGCTGTGTTTGGTGTACTCCCAGATGGGCTTAAATGGAGAAGGACAAACAAACTGTAATTGCCTTTACCTCACTACTAGCATGTAGACTTATCTTGTTCAACCGGAAGAATCCTAGCCCACCTCTTTTAAGTCAGTGGGTGTAATAAGTGTGTATGTTTAATATGTCACTGTGCTAGGCAAGCATTAGTAGACAGGACAGGGACAACTATGAAATGGGCATTGTATACTATTTTTGTGTGTCAAAGTCAGCTTGAAACTGTATCCTCTTTGACTTGTTTGAAATGCCATGATTCACCAAAATGGGGGCCTGCACATGAAGAAAGAGTATAAAGCCTTGGAACATTGCCCGGCACACCTTTGAAGCCGATGGACGGATGGGAGTTAACGTCATCCAATCCAGAAAATTCTTTCAGTGCAGCAACGAAAATGGCAGACTCTATACATCGGGCCCCCACTCCCAAACTGGGTTCTTGTCATGGATTTCTGCGTCTGTTATGCCTTGTAAATCATCATTAAAGACTTCTTATGTGACTTCTTACCGCCATATCACTAATGGAGGGGTATCGCCTTTTTATATCATATCTATATAGTTTCAGGTTATGTAACATGCTGCAATTAAAAAGGAACCCATTCCAACAAGGGAGCTAGCTGGATACTTGATGTTACAGTATATACTAATTGAAAAAAATCAAATTATCATTTAGAGGATCTGTTCAAAACTTATTTAATTATAATTGAATAATTAAAATATTGCTGGATATAATCAATAACATTTTAGAATAAGCTTCTATATATCGGAGGAATGAATTATTTTCCTTTCTTTGCTGCATTTAAATATTTACTCCGGTTGTTGGCTCTTCTCTCAGGTGGGGGTTGAATTTTCGTTTGTTAAGTTAGACACGACTACATTGGTTGCTATTTGCTACAAATTAAAATGAATAACAAATGTTTGACCAGGACAGAAAGCATGTTCATCTGGACCGAATTTTTATTTTAGAAGCTGCAGAGATGAAAATGTCTCTTTCATAGGAGTCAATACAGTTAGTGAATATTGAATTTTAAATCAAAAGCAACCGCCAAAAATTTTGTCTTTTTCAGCCATCATTAATGGAATAGCTTAGATCAGAGGTTGCCAAACTTTGAGTCATGGCCATTCCAAAATATTGGTCAGGGCCCCCTTTAATATAAACCCAATGTGATGAAGTGGAACCAAGCACTTGATTAAGCACTTTGAGCTACTTTTTGTATGAAAATGTGCTATATAAATAAATGTTGTTGTTGTTGTCGTTGATCTTGGATCTCAGTTACTGCTAACTGTGGAAACACTGCATGATTTTGCATAGTAGCAGACCTATTAGTTAATGCAAATGTTTAAATACAAGACTATTCACACATATATGATTAAATATCACATGATATCCCTGGGTCAGAGGTTTAATTTTTAAATATTGACCTCTTACTAGGAATAATTTAAAGGGATTTTCCTTACGTTTTTTACTTTAAATACAGTACAAATTTAAAGGAACTACAGTAGTTGTTAAATATTTAATGACTTTCATTATATTCATTGAGTGCTCCTAAAAACCCCAGTTTTGAAATCCCCCAAAAGCTGGCACAATTATTGCCTAATGCCTATATCTGCATTAGATTCTGGATGGAATACTCATCTCAACAATGGAACAAATTTCGATGTAGTTGCTGGTTACTTTTGCCTGTTGGATGCACTCCATTTTATAAATTCTCTTATCATGCAAAGTGTTGTGGGAAAAGATGGAGCAAGTATTGGGTGCAAGACAGGAACAAGCCTTGGGTTGGGTGCCAGTCCTTTGCAGTACACAAAATATCTAATGCAAAATCATTTAATAATAAGAATAAATTTATTTTTTGTATAAATTTCTTTGTTTATTAAACATGAAAGAAAGTACAGCTCACCTTTGAAGAAGAACCATGAACCATGGGTAAAATGTTGTTATTAACTCTTCAAAATAGTAGACAGGATGGATAAAATACGCTCATTTTCTCATAGTTCTATTTGGCACATAATGCATTCTTTTGAATATATCCATTTGACACATATTTAAGGTGATCAGAAAATACCTGCAATAATTACAGCTGTTTATCTATATTTTTACAATGGGGGACCAGGTTGGTAAAGTGACTTGCTAAGGACTGAACAGTGAGTCAACGATGACAATTAAACTGGCAGCCTTGGGGTGTGAAGTTTAATTCCATATCCACCACATCACCTACCTAAAGCAAAGCCTACACTTTCACCCAGTCTCAAAGCAGAGACCTTTTGATTGTTAGGTAAATGTGAAATAAACTACACACAAGAAATGTCACTGCTGTAAGTTGTTGCTGCGTATGTTAGTGTAGAATTATGAAAAATGTACACTATATTTCCAAAAGTATTAAGACACCCCTCCAAATCATTGAATTCAGGTGTTCCAACCACTGCCATGGCCACAGGTATATAAAATCAAGAACTTAGGCAAGCAGACTACTTCTACAAACATTTGTAACAGAATGAGTCGCTCTCAGGATTTCAGTGAATTCAAGCATGGTACCGTGATAGGATGCCACCTGTACAATAAGTCCATTTGTGAAATTTCCTTGCTACCAAATATTCCACTGTCAAATGCTAGTGGTATTATAACAAAGTAGAAGCAACTCGGAACAACAGCAACACAGCTGAAAAGTGGTAGGCCACATAAAATCACAGAGCGGGGTTAAGTGCATGCTGAGGTGCACAGTGTGCAGAAGTTGACAACTTTCTGCAGAGTCAGTAGCTACAGACCTCCAAACTTCATGTGGCCTCCAGATTAGCTCAAGAACAGTGTGTAGAGAGCTTCATGGAATGGGTTTCCATGGCTGAGCAGCTGCATTCAAGCCTTACATTACCAAGTTCAATGCAAAACGTCAGATGCAGTGGTGTAAAGCACACCGCCACTAGACTCTAGAGCAGTGGAGACGTGTCCTCTGGAGTGACGAATCATGCTTCTCTGTCTGGGTTTGGTGGTTGCCAGGAGAATGGTACTTGCCTGACTGCATTGTCCATCTATCCATTTTCCAACCCGCTGAATCCAAACACAGGGTCACGGGGGTCTGCTGGAGCCAATCCCAGCCAACACATGGCACAAGGCAGGAACCAATCCAGGGCAGGGTGCCAACCCACCGCAGAACACACACAAATACACCCACACACCAAGCACACACTAGGGCCAATTTAGAATCGCCAATCCACCTAACTTGCATGTCTTTGGACTGTGGGAGGAAACCGGAGCGCCTGGAGGAAACCCACGCAGACACGGGGAGAACATGCAAACTGACTGCATTGTGCCAAGTGTAAAGTTTGGTGGAGGGGGGATTATGGTATGGGGTTGTTTTTCTGGGGTTGGGCTTGGCCCCTTAGTTCCAGTGAAAGGTATTTTTAATGCTTCAGCATACAAAGCCATTTTCGACAATTTCATGCTCCCAACTTTGTGGGAACAGTTTGGGGATGGCCACTTCCTGTTCCAACATGACTGCACACCAGTGCACAAAGCAAGGTCTATAAAGAAATGGATGAGAGAGTTTGGTGTGGAAGAACTTGAATGGCCTGCACAGAGCCCTGACCTCAACCCAAAAGAAATCCTTATGGGATGAAACAGAGCGGAGATTGTGAGCCAGGCCTTTTCGTCCAACATCAGTGTCTGACCTCACAAATGCTCTCCTGGAAAAATGGTCAAACATTCCCATGAGCACACTCCTAAACCTTGTGGAAAGGCTTCCGGGAAGAGTTGCAACTGTTATAGCTGCGAAGGGTGGGCCAACTCCATATTAAAGCCTATGTATTAAGAATGGGACGTCATTAAAGTTCATGTGTGTAAAGGCAGGTGTCTCAATCCTTTTGGCAATATAGTGTATGTTTGGGTTACAATTTTGAAATGAATATCTGATTTGGATAATTTTTACCATTCTCAGCCCCTTTTTTGTTTTCAAGTTATAGTGAAACAGATATCAACCTTACATGCTGTTTTATTGCCTGGAGTAGTAAGAAAACTAAAAAAAAATGGAACTGTGTCATTGTCAAATTTATGCTGTCATTTAGTCTACTACAGTATGTCACTTTGTTCTAGTTATTCTGTAGTAGTAACAGAGATAGCAGGGCAGACCAGATTTCCATCTCTCTAGCTCTTTCTAAGTAATTTAATATCAAACCAGTAGAGAAATATACAGGTGCATCTCAATAAATTATTTCAGTAATTCAATTAAAAAAGTGAAACTCAGATATTATATAGATTCATTACACACAGAGTGATATATTTCAAGCATTTATTTATTTTCATTTTGCTGATTACGGCTTATAGCTAATGAAAGCCTAAAATTTAGTATCACAAAAAAAATTAGAATATTGTGAAAAAATTCAATATTGTAGACTCATGGTGTCGCACTCCACTCAGCTAATTAACCCAAAACACCTGCAAAGATGTCCTGAGGCTTTAAATGGTCTCTCAGTCTGATTCAGTAGGCCACACAATCATGGGGAAGGCCACTGACTTGACATTTGTCCAGAACACAGTCATTGACACCCTCCACAAGGAGGGGAAGCCACAAAAGGTCATTGCTAAAGAAGCTGGCTGTTCACAGAGTGCTGTATCCAAGTATATTAATGGAAAGTTGAGAGGAAGGAAAAATGTGGCAGAAAAAGGTGCACAAGCAACAGGGATAACTGCAGCCTTGAGAGGATTGTGAAGCACAGCCCATTCATGAATTTGGGGGAGTTTCACAAGGAGTATGTAGGGATACCTGGAGGGAGCTTGCAAGACTTTATCTACCTGTAAATAATTGAAAGCATCAAAACAGGGTGAATATTGTTAGCATTGGAATGTTAGAAAATAGGCAACCAACACCTAATTCATATGTGGACATTACATCGGTAAGTAGGCTATGAAAGACTGGTAGCCTGTGTAGGGCTGTTTCCTGTCCTGAGACCAGTGCAATTGAGATAGTCTACACTGCAAATCAATCCTGAACTGAATTAAGAAAGCTTGAAAATGTTACCTTTATGTTGTCAGATAGTGGGCTGTATGAATGAACTCGCAGATGAGAGAAACTACCATACCAAACAAAACAAAACTCTATATGCACAAGCTTGGGTCCTTTCTCATACCTGCTGACTCATGATGTGAGGTGTTCTCATATGCACGTATGCTTTCATTTCTTCTTGCGCATTTTCACACCTTTGCAAAAAAGTTCACACATGGTTAAATGACTATATCAATACTGAAACATTAATACAGAGATCAGGTAGTTAATTAAAGCATTTTATTTATAATTTAGGCCATAACTGTACATTAATATTCAAGTTAAGCATATTAATGTCTTTTAAAAGTTATATTTTAGCTTAAAAATGAATGCACACTATTAATAATATAGTGTATTAATGTATTTCACATAGCAAATTATAATATACTCAATGATTTTTGCATGTTTATTTTACTCATCTGTAAAGATAGCACCTTTAAAAGGCAAATGCCATTGAGATGGCTCTGGATTTTTTTTTTAAAAAGCTGCATGCAAGCAAAGTTTTTATAGCTCAGTGAACATTAGGCTAAATATTTGCCTTCATTGAAATCACAATCCATTACCTACCACAACTGTAATGCTCTCATTCACCTGCTTCTTAATGCATAACCTGCTGTTACCAATTGTAGGCTTTATTTTAATTCTAAAAGTTCTTCTAATTCCAGTCAGGTGATTAACACAACGGCACAATTTCGTCTTGTTTTTGCACCTTCGATCAATCAATCTCCTTCTCCCCCGGAGGCCCCAATGGGATGATCACTGGATCCACATTTGTCGACCTTATGGTTTCTAAAAATCAATACAAAATTAAGTACAAGAAAGAAAAGGTAAGGCATATTCATCATATAATCTGCAATCTGGGCACTAGTGGAGGAGAAGATTCCTGTCAAAAATCACTTTAGAAGGTACTAATCTAATTCAGGTTTGATATAGGCACTTTGTTTTGGTCTAGTAGGACCACTTCAACTGTAATTAACAATAATATATTTTTTCGAATCCAGATTTTTACCTATAATTAAATCCTGATGGGTTTAGGGTGTCAGAAACACAAATATTTATATAATGGCCAATATCTCTGCTGGATAACTGAGACTTTTCTTAACGTCTCTGTGGTCAACAGTGTGTGTGTGTGTGTGGGGTTGGGATTCTTACTGGGGAAACATCATTATTTTCTTTTTTTGTAAATGTCAGTCCCATTATCTTTCTCATTTATGGTTTAAGAAAAAATTCTTTAGGGTGTTCCTCTAGTAGTACCACTGTCTGAGTCCAGCATATTTTACAGGATCTCTTTGAGTTAAGCATGCACACTCAAAGAGTTAACCTGTTATGCACTTTTGGTATCCGGATCACCACTCTTTCATAAATAAAAATCAAGACAACTTTTTATTTCTGCTTTTGCATTTATTAATAATTTTGATAAATATGAGCAAGCAGAGATCACAATCACATCACAACCAAATATCTGCAGTACATTACTTATTGTTATCATTCTTATACCAACAACATGAATGGGAGATAGCACCAAGTGTGGTGTGCTCAGCACATTACATGGATAATCCGTGATACGCAACATACCCGAGACTGCAAAATATTAATTAGCTGAGTTGCATCCTCTAGAGATAGCTTGACTCTGTTGCTGCTTGTCAAACGTGGCTGGAATGTCTTAGACCAGCACAACAGGAATGATAGATTGTAAAGAGGTAGACATTACTGCCTTAAAAGTTCTTTCAACTCTACCAGTGTAGTTAACTATCGAAACCAACTCTATAGCATATAAAATAAAAAGCAATGTTTACAATCTTTAATTTTGTAAGGCATGATAGAAAGCAACATATCAAACTTAAATTAAGGACATGTTTTAAAACAATAAGATGGAATGATCTTTTTTTTTTAATAATTCTTTAAAACTGTTTGACAACAATAACGGCAACTCCATGGCATGGTTGATTTGACCTGACTCAGTATATGGGTAAAAGAAATAAAAAATTAAAGGTAGATGGTGAAATCCTTTTACATTTAGGATTAAATAAATCTAAATACCTTTACATTTGGGATTAAATAAAACTCACTATGATGATGAATAATATAGCATGCTTTTACTCTGTGGATATGATTACTGCATAATGTTACAGTCTGTACCCTATGGCAGGAAATTGTTATTCAGTAGCTATGGATACCTTTTGAGATAAGGGCTTATTAAAACATTAACTGAATTGTAATATTTTCTTCTAGACTCTTCAGTGCATACTCTATATGCATTCTCAAACATTCATCTGGCAGTGTCAAGTCATGACACCCACACATACACCAGTCCATTATAGGACACCCATACGTACACATACACCTTCGCTCATACATCCTACCATTGATCATTTTCTGGATGTGCTTTTTCTATCTCAGGACTGTCTAACTCAGCAGTGTAATTCATAAGGCAGGAGACAAACCCAGGATGGCAATGCTCTGTATGGTATACTCATACAGACACTTACACTTATTAAAACTAAGCAAGTTTAGAGCCACCAATCAAAAATTAAGATAAATATATTTTGGGAGAAGATTTGAGTTCTTACAAAAAAACTGCAAGGGGGCAGTATCACAGAGGTCGTGCTCAATCAATGAGCCCAAGTCACTGGAGCTGTGAGGCAGCACTGTTAACTACAATTGCATCACTCAGCTCTAATAGCACTTTATTTAATCCACATTGAGCAGCACTCTGTGTGTATCTAATTATACGATATTTTATGATTCTGAAATTATGTATTATAAAGGAAGGGAGGAGCTAATCCACGCTTTGTTTTCTGCAACTTTGTGCTATGAAACTGTGTCTTTAGAATGAATGTGCATTTTTTATAGTATCTCTTTTTAATTTCTAAGTCCTGTTGAATTAATCAAATCAAATCACGGAATACAATAGTTAAAACAAAGAAGATGAAATCTGCCATAATTAACCTGTGGTTTCAAATAATTTCTGAATGTAACTGAAGAAATATTTTACTATATAGTGAAAAGTATTTGCTTTACTGTCTCTTAAGGAGAAGTATGCAGCTTTGTTATAGTTCAAATACCTTGTTACTCAGGTATTATATTTGTTACTTAGCAACACAAAAATCAGAAGCAATTTGACATTTAACTGGCTGAAGAAAAATAAATTTACAAAAATAACACATCAGAACATTTCACTTTTTTCTTCATTCATTTCAAATTTTATTTCACAAGCTCTTTAATGTCATCTAAGACAGAGTTTTTCATTTGCTTGCAAGGCCAGTTTTGCACCACTCCACATAAATGTCATCTGCGTGACTGTGTTTGAAAAAAAAATACCCGTTCTGCTACTTCTAAACCTTACGAACAATTCATTGACAAATACAAATTATGCTAACATTTTTTTATGAATCTGCAATATACTCCCTGACTATAAAAATGTAATCTTAGCAAATTATTAATGAACTAGCCACACTGCATGTTGAAGACAGGTAATAGAATAATTTAAAAATATTTGCTACCTTCAGCACTTTTGCTCTGTATTTGCGTGTGTCTGAAACTGTCTTTACCATCACTCCCTCTCTTGAGCGCAACAGTAGAGCCACCAATTAAATTAAGATAAATATATTTTAGGAGAAGATTTGAGTTCTTACAAAAAAAAAAACTACAAGGGTCAGGGCAAGGGGGTACTATCACAGAGGTAGTGCTAGAATGGTAGAATGTTTTAATTGAGTGTCTTGTGTGAGTAATACAGCCAATTCAAACATAGTATTAACTGCTTTGAATATTAGGAATAATGACATAATGCTTCTCAGACTCCGTCATTACTTTTGTGATAACTTTCTCACCTCTTGTCCACATTTATACTTCCCGTCTTTGAAAGCGACTCTCTCAGCTTGCCTCCCATTCCATTAAAATAAATTTAACACTCGCACTTCCGGCTTCAATCACATCACCAAAGTCAAACTGACCAATTAGATTGCTCACAAGGACTAGACAAACACACAAACTTTAGAGTTATTTATGTAGTAGATAATTCAACAGAGGGAAAAATAAGTTACCATGACTAGTCCTTGACAGTACAATACAACTCGCAAGTAAGTCACAAGACTTGCCAAACAATGTATTGAAGCATGTTGTCACACTGGTGTTTTGAAAACAAGCAACTGTATATTTTGATTTACCTCCTCCTGTTTAATGTTAAAGTATAAATGTATACTTTTTCATCAAATTTCAAGGGAAATAATTTATATATTCAAGCAAAATGGTACTACTAAAAAGTAGACTATATAATTAAGGTACACGAGATGCTGGAATTACACTCTTAATTAATTGTATTGACCTTATTAATAAAATCTCAATAAAACATTGCCTTGGTATGACTGTTAGAATGCATTTTTTCATTTTGCTGTTACGCATGCATTGGTACATGGATGCGAGCATCTTGTAAGTGATTACTAGAGAAACACAGACATTCTGAGAAGCAGGAGAAATGGTATTTAACAATTTCATCTAAATATGCTCCAAATTACCATCAACATCAAAAGGAATTAAAAATCTGTGTTTCACCCTCTGAATCCCCTACTTCTGTTTTCTGAACTTATTTTTAGTCCTTTGGTTGTAGTGCAGAAAGTACACATTAACAAGCTTAGCCTGCCTTACTTCAAAAATTTTAATTAAAAAAAAAGCCTTCACTTGGATCTCTAAAAAACTTTCTTTCAAATTTACTTTCAGATTGTTTCTTCCATGATGACACATGCCTTTTGGACATTTGAGTATGAACAAGAAATGTGTTTTCACCAAAAGTCCTTTCCTCTCCAGCATTTACTTGGCCATGGCAAGTTCACATATTTTTCCACAAATGCTATACATGTGTCCTTGAAAACATTAGTTTACATTTTAGTTTAAAGGAAGCCTTTACAATTGTTAGTATTTGAGTAATCTGTCTAAATTATTCACTCAGCATATTGGATAGCTAAGATTAGGCAAAACCTGTTTCCTAAACATTTAAATTTTGAGTAAATTACATGGTGTGCTTTAAATTTCTTCTCCCACTGTAGGTAGAATTTTTAAATTAACTCAAGTCCTCACTGAATGTAGCAAAACTGTCCTCTTAAAGGTTATTCTGTTTTAATGCTTGGCATTCTCATGATTCTCATTTTGCACTTCCTACAGAAATTTACTGTGTATTGTTTTTACTACATAGTATATTTACATCTTTGTTCATATATGCTTATATTTAAAAAGAGGGCTAAAAAGAGTATAAATACTTTCCAGTTTTACATTTACAAATGACCTATTAGTGTACTGTGTTCAGCTCCCTAAACTTTTGTTATTCAAGTATACAAGTAAACATATTAAAGAATGTGTTAATTGAGTGTCTTGTGTGAGTAATACAGCCAATTCAAACATAGCATTAACTACTTTGAATATTAGGAAGAAGAAGTAATGCTTTATGTCCATTTCTGTTAGACCAAGATCAGACTCCCTATGACTATGAAATTGGAAAAAAGGTTAAAAATCAGATGGTTGAATAAAAAAAAAATGGACTAACATCTGTGATGCTAAAAGAAAAAAAATGACATTTTGAAATATGTCAGTGCTTAAACCAAAAAAAAAGCATTTTGCCTTCAAGTGTTTCCAAAATAAATATGTTCAGGTGTGACTTTCTTGGGTTCACAATACAGTGTTAGGACATGCTACAGAGTGTGGAGTAAAACAGCACAGAGAGATGAAAAACCTCTAATTAATTTTGCAGCCTTCATTCCTCAAAAGAAAAAAGTGCAATGATTTTACTCTTTAGCTTCAGCCAGTTTGTTGTTCATTTCTTTACTTTTCTTATCTCCTTCCTCTGGTTTTGTCTCTGAACTGCTCTCTGTTGCTTTCTTCTTGGTGCTACGGCCAACAGTTTGCTTGTCTTTGGCCTTTTTAACAGGTTTATGGCTTGTAGTCTTTTTTGGTTTGGAGCGCTGAACGGCAGGTTTCTCCGCCTAATGATGAAAAGAAAATTCCAAATTAATTCTGTCTAGTGATATAAAGGTGTTAGGCACTTAAAAATACACTTTCTCTCTTTGTACCACAAACTTCTGTCTTCTTCTCTGCCAGTTCTTTTCATACCAAATTCAAGTCAAACTTTAGGGTTTATTTTGCTTGCCATAAAGTTACAAAGAAGTAAGAGATTAACATGAAACTGATGAGCTGATTTGTTTCAGAATTTTAAATGCATATTCATTTATACTAAAATGACATCATAAAAATGACAACACATACACATTACTTTAGATAAGGACAATATGTTATGTAGATGCAAATGAAAAATAAATGTACGCTTATTTATTGTTAAAAGTTGTCAAGCATTTTTGTATTATTTGCTAATTCAGCTTCTATTGTGCAAATATATATACTATAAGAGTTAGGGTTAGGGTTAGGGGGTGCCAATAATACATTACATAGCAAAGGAAATGTTTACCTTACAATAAAATACTTTGATTAAAATGTGCATATTTATAACAAAACCTATTAGTTAAGAGAAAATAAATTTTAGCTCTACAATGTTCACTTTTTAATATTTAGATATAATTTGTAATAGTTAAATAGTTTCTTTTCTGTTATAAAATTACCCATCCATCTAGTACCATAAACTACAATATGGAGTCTACTACAGCAAACGTTTCCACATAAGACATATCCAAATGTCCATATTTTAAAATGACCTTTTAAATAAACAATGAGCCTTCCTTTAGTAGAGACTATTCTACATAATATTAATATGTAATATTTAAAACAGATTTTCTTTAATGAGTTGATATAACTGTGGTTTAGTCTGGGTTTTATTTATGTTTAAATATGAATACCAATGAACTGAAATAAACAATATTGTCAGGCTTATTTTTCAAAATTTCAGTTTAGTTCCTTCATTACATGTTCATTTTTTTGTGCTTTGTACTTAAGTGATTCTGATAATCCTATGTGCCTTTAAAACTAAGGTATTCTAATTTTAAAGTCAAATTTGATGTTTAACACATTTTTGGAGAACTTATAACTTATTAGTATTTTGCCAAAATGACATTTACTTTTTTCTGTGGCCACCAGCATTTTGTGGATCTTGTCATCATGACACGGATTCTAGTTGCCTGGGCACAGCCTCAAAGGTCATGACATAAAGAGGTCAATTAGGTGAGGGGGGTTAAAAGGTCATCTCAGCAGCCATTTTGTATCTGAGTTTGCAGATAAACCTCAACTTTTAAATCTTTCTAGACCTTTTTCTTACCTTTTCAGTTTCTGATCTCTTGCTGTCAGTTTTGACTTGTGTTTTTTGAATTTGTTTTCATTTTATTTAAAGGTAGGATTGATTTTCATTCCCAATCTCGACTTGCTTTTTGAATACATGTTTCTCCTGGTCCTTTACATAAAAATATTATTGCTACCCTGCGGGGCCAGTACAAGATGCCAGAGCCTTTTATTGCACAGTCTTCAAAGTTTGTAATGATCCTTAGGCCAAAATGGGTATGTCTAGATAGCTTTAGCCTTTGAATCAAACCTTACAATTCACCACTTATTATGAGCTACTAGTGTAGCTGTTTATGTCTGATGCGCATTTCATAAGAGACAATAATAAAAAATACATTTTCAAAATACTCAGGGACACTGTACATCAAAATATACAACAAAGGATAAAGCAAACCATAAAAGTACAGGCAGTCCCCGGGTTACGTACAAGATAGGGACTGTAGGTTTGTACTTAAGTTGAATTTGTATGTAAGTCGGAACAGGTACATAAATTTAATAAATGCTATTGTTGACCGACTGTAACCAAGTACTCTGCCAATGAATGATGGATTTCACCTCTCTCTGTCCTTTTTATTATTTCTACTTTATTTTCAATGGTGATGGTTTTTCTATACTATTCTATACTTTACTATATCACCAGCACTTGCATCAGATTTGTGTTTCAGAGACATTCTTGAAGGGTGAAGACAAAAGGTTAAGATGAGCTCTTCTGCACAGCACTGTCCACGCTATCATAGCAGGAAGGCAGCCCTCGTCAGCACGTCTGATGTACTGACAAGAGACAACTTCCTGCTATGTATGTAACTGTACAAGCAGGCTTGCTATTGAGAATGAATGGGGGCGGCGAGGGGGGGGTTCATCACCAGCCCACCTCACAGTCACCTCTACTACAGTATGCTGCCTGCAGTGTCAACCCACCAAGAACAAACACGGTGCGGCCAAAGGTGGGAAATGAATCGCCCCCATTCAATAGGCAGCCATCCGATGCACACTACAATGCTACCCCCCTCCGCCCCGTTCACCCTCAATGGCCTCCATTCAGCCACAACCGGGTCACAGTTTGCAGCATTACTAGCCACCCACCGAGAACGAATGGGGCAGTTGTGTGTGGTGGGTGGGCAGTGAAACCACTTGCCGCTGGGAGCCACCTGAGGGACACTACACTGCGAGAGTAGCGAACTCTCCCCCCCTCCAGCCTCCATGCAGCCACCGCTTGCAGCGTCCCCAGGCCTAAGATGACGGAGCGGCAGTTACTGAGGCACATGCGTCGCAGCTGTGGCCCCGTTCGTAAGTCATAGGTCACATGTCCGTAACCTGGAGACTACTTGTATACAAAGTTAGCAGAAGCTAACAAAATGCAACATTATAAAGATGAGTTTTAAGTTTAGATTTAAAAAACAGAGAGTGAGTTGCAGGCACAGAGCTCCACAGGCAGGGCATTCCACACCTGTGTGCCCGGTACACTAAGAGCTTTGTTACCCATAGTGTGGAGCCTGCACATTGAGACATTTAGCAACACGATTTTAGAGGAAACGAGGTGATCGTGATGGGGTGTATGGTTTTTATAAGGAAAATATTTGTGGCAATCACAGTAACAGGCTATTGCTATCCTATTTACATTTCCTACTCTTCTTGGTCTCTTGTTGTGGCCCTTCAGTGCCACTATCATTTTGACCAAGTAGGGGACCTGCTAAAAAATGGAAAAGAAAATGTATTCATTGACATACTGCAGTTTAAGGCAGTGCCACAACATCATCACAGGTTACACTGTGGGTGGAATAGTTCATTAACCCCTGACTTTTTAAGAAATTCATATAGATTAGAATTTATTTCCTTTCCTTCACTGACAACTGGGCATGCAATCATTATGTATCTTAAATATTTTTTTTAATTTATGATATGAATATATATACATTCATATTCACATTCTGAAAACTGGATCATGTGGGCTCAGCAGCTACCCTGGCAATATTAGGTGCAAGGCCAATACGAACCCTAGACAGGGCAGCAGTTCCACATGAGACACACTCAGCACAACAACAATGACATTTAGACACAGAATGAACATGTAAACTCCATGTACTGTAGATAATGACTGGGTGTGGGAATCAAATTCAGAATACTAACTCCATTAAGCAGCAGCACTAACCACTGTGCCTCCCTTATGATATGTACATACTGTTGAAATCTATATTTTACATGTATTTTGTGTCTTTTGGATTACATAGGCAGTGTTTTTATTCTTATTATTAGCTTGTTCTCTCTATTATTTTCTAATATAGGTTGTCTTATTTTTAGATCATTATTTTTACAATTTCTGCCTGAATTTGAAAATCTGAGTAAGTCTTCTCAGAAGGTCACCATTTTCTGTACTTGAAGAAATCTAAAAGAGTCCTTACTTTTGGGGGATCCTTGTATGGCTCACTGTAGAGGCTCCGTATCCTTCTGCGTTCCATCAATTTATTATCTGCTGACAAATGACCACCTTGGTCTCCCTTGAACGTGGCACTGTAGCTAGTTTCTAGAGTAGTCTTATCCTCTGGTGGTTTGTATTGAGACTTGGCTTTGATAGGCTTAACTGGTTTAACATCTGAATAGGCTTTGAATTCATTTCTGCAAAGACAAAAGACAATTTAATTATTCAGTATTTAAATTAGTAAAATCTTAATGTCCAAAAAATCTGTATAAATTACACCCGGGAAATTTGATGACAAGCATGCCTTCTTCCTCAAGTTCCTTTGCAGAATTCCTAATTTTTCCAAACTCATTTCAGAGAAACAAATCAAATGATGGAGAAGGCAGCTAAAGGCTTCACATTCTTACCCAATGTCAAAGACATAAAATCCTGATTCTACAGTATGGGCACCATATTTTTGCCTGCTATTTTGGCATTATATGTATTTGCAAATTATTACTGTAGTATATATGCATTTACCTCTATTTATTTATTGGACTGCTTTGACAGTACTCATATGAAATATCTTGACTGAATTTTAACAGAAAGTCTTAACTGCTCTTTATAAAAAATGCAGGACATTACAATTAAAAAGTTCATAAATTCATTTATTTATTAGCTGACCGATCTTTACATATTTAATCAACAATAAGTGAAAAAGTAAATGCATTTTTTTTCAGGAGCTTAGACAAGATTTCATCAGACAAGGTTATACCCCCAAAACAACAGACACTCAAATAAGAAGGGCTATTGCCATACTCGGAGACATCCTTCTGGAATATAAAAACAACAAGAACCACATCTCACTTGTTGTCACCTCTAACCCACATCTTGAGGCACTTTGAAAAATTATAAAGGAACTTCAGCCAATGCTAAACAATGATGAAACGCTGAAAAATATATTTCCAGAACCACCCCTCCTGGCATACAGACAACCACCAAACCTGAAGCAACTAATTGTCTGAAGCTCCCTTAGTGAACCAACAGAAAATGGCACATCTCCCTGCCTACAGGAAAGATGTAAAACATGTCCTTAAATTTATGATACAGATTGTGTAGTTATACCACACTAACAACTAGAACATCGCATAAAGGGATAATTGCACTCTATCCATCCATCCATCCTCTTCCACTTATCCTAGTTCAGGTCGTGGGCGCAGCAGCTTGAGCAGAGATGCCCAGACTTCCTTCTCCCCGGCCACTTCTTCTAGCTCTTCCGGGGGGAATCCTGAGACGTTCCCAGGCCAGCCGGGAGACATAGTCCCTCCAGCGTGTCCTGGGTCTTCCCCGGGGCCTCTTCCCAGTTGGATGTGCCCGGAACACCTCACCAGGGAGGCGTCCAGGAGGCATCCTGATACTCTGAGCCCCTCCCAGATGACACAGCTTCTAACCCTATCTTTAAGGGAAAGCCCAGACACCCTGTGGAGGAAACTCATTTCAGCCACTTGTATTCGCTATGTCATTCATTCGGTCACTACCCATAGCTCATGATCATAGGTGAGGGTAGGAACGTAGGTCGACTGGTAAATTGAGCGCTTTGCCTTACAGCTCAGCTCCTTTCTCACCACGACAGACCGATGCAGAGCCCGCATCACTGTGGACGCCGCACCAATCCACCTGTTAATCTCATGCTCCATTCTTCCCTCACTTGTGAACAAGACCCCGAGATACTTGAACTCCTCCACTTGGGGCAGGATCTTGCTTCCAACACTGAGAGGGCACTCCACCCTTTTCCAGCTGAGATCCATGGTCTCGGATTTGGAGGTGCTGATTCCCATCCCAGCCACTTCACACTCAGCTGCGAACCGATTCAGAGAGAGTTGAAGATCACAGCCTGATGAAGCAAACAGTACAACATCATCTGCAAAAAGCAGTGACCCAATCCTGAGTCCACCAAACCGGATCCCCTCAACACCCTGGCTGCGCCTAGAAATTCTGTCCATAAAAATTATGAACAGAATCGGTGACACAGGGCAGCCTTGGCGGAGTCCAACTCTCACTGGAAACGGGTTCGACTTACTGCCGGCAATGTGGACCAAGCTCTATATAAACACAGGGAATTTTTGTTTCTGTATTACATCTTGCCTGAAGAAGGGGCCTGCATTGCCTTGAAAGCTTGCATATTGTAATATTTTAATTAGCCAATAAAAGGTATTATTTTGCTTGACTTCTCACTACATCCATAATGGCTAACATGGTACAACACCCTTGTACTACATGCAAAATACAATGCAAATTTGACTTTGCAATAACTAATTCAATGAAAAATAAATACATATGCAATTTCTGTCTGTGGAAAATGTCAGTACACCCTTGGCTCTATTAACTAGTATTGCCCCTTTGTCAGAAACAACTTCAAGTAGGGTTTCCTATAAGTGTCTACCAGTCTCAGACATCAGCTTTCCCACTTCTCCATACAAATTTCTTTCAGTTGTGCAATATTTCACATTAGAATCCCTGAAGCCTATGAAAACAGTTGTAATGCCGGGCCACCTTAAATTCATTTACACCTCCTCATCAGCATCTTTGTTTTGCAAATGTTTCAAACAGCACAAGCAGTAAGCCGACTGCTATCCCATCCCCCACTGACACAGCTCAAGTTGGACAAAAAGTTCTACCAGCTCAAGTCTGTTTATCTGGGTGTGAGGTGTCTGAAATTGTATAGGGTAAATAATATATTTGGAATGCCTGCATTTCATGTGTGGTCTGTGTCTACAACGACCTGGGTAAATGTAGGATGACAGGAAAAATGAGGCAAGAAACATCAAACACGTAACTAAAACAGAAACTTTTTTCATGTTATAATACAAATGACAAAGTTTTCACGTGAAGTATATACTGTACTAGCCAGCGGAGAAGTAGTGTGTTAAAGAAGTTATGAAAAAGAAAAGGAAATATTTTAAAAATAACGTAAGATGATTGTTAATGTAATTGTTTTGTCACTGATATGAGTGTTGCTGTCATATATATAGACACAGACACACACACATACACACACACAAACACACACACATATATATATATACATATACATATATATGCATATATATACATATACATATATATATACACATATATACATATATAGCAAAATACCCGCACTTTGCAGCGGAGAAGTAGTGTGTTAAAGAAGTAATGAAAAAGAAAAGGAAACATTTTAATAATAACGTAACATGATTGACAATGTAATTGTTTTGTCATTGTCATGAGTATTGCTGGCATATATATATATATATATATATATATATATATATATATATATATACACATATACATACGTATATATACAGACACACATTTACATACACTTATATCTATCTATCTATCTATCTATCTATCTATCTATCTATCTATCTAAATATATATCTATATTTATCTATATATCTATCTATCTATATATGTATAGCTATATCTATATCTATCTATATGTTTATATCCATCTATCTATATATCTATATCTATATCTATATATATATATATATATATATATATATATATATATATATATATATATATAACTCCTTAGGGGTGCGAGCAGCTGTTGCTGGGGGTGCCAGAATCCACTGAGGAAGAAAAATTAAAAACATTATTTGTACAAAATCTTAATTTATCTATCCATTCCTAAATAATTAAATGGGCAGGCTATTTCGTATCAGTGCAATACGCTGCTTGTTAAAACGGATGACTCCTAATCTTACGTGCACTTAGTGCTGCGTGGGTATTATGAACTATCGTATTTGTTCAAGTTGTATTTAAATTTTAAATATAAGTAATTTTTATTTGGTCGACAGAAATATGTTTAGTAGGAATAAAAGTTAAATTTAATCATCATTGCATACATTTTTCTACACCAAAGAAATTTAAAGACTAAATCCAACTGCCTGATGGGCTCATCAGGCAGTACGCACTCACTGCACCCACTCTCGTGAATCGAACCTCAGATGTCAGCATTAAAGGCGAAGCCTCTCATGTTGCGCTAGGGTGTGTGGTTTGTTTATTTGACAGTATGTAGATCGGGGTGTGTATATATATATATAT
Source organism: Polypterus senegalus (assembly GCF_016835505.1). NCBI lineage: Eukaryota > Metazoa > Chordata > Cladistia > Polypteriformes > Polypteridae > Polypterus > Polypterus senegalus. The sequence continues at coordinate 128,906,907 of NC_053155.1, forward strand.
ATATTACTTTTTAGAATGCAACGTATAGTTTTGTCCAGGAGGAAAGCAATGTTGCCTCAAATCAATGGCAACCTTTTGTAAGGTGTGTCCCTGAGACTTATTAATTGTCATCGCGAAGCAGATCCTTACTGGAAATTTGAGGCATTTCAATTGAAATGGGAGATCAGTGGGTATAACGTTGATGCCAGGAATACATTCAGAGTGTGGCGCTCTACTGTTTTTTTGTGTAGTTGCCTTCACACAGCCTCTCCGCTGCTTTATAAACAAACGCCATATAAAGCCATCACCTTGTCTATTGTGTAATGCATTTTTTGAACACATTTGATGCATGGAAGTGATCACTCGTACTGCGTTCAGTAAGTTCACGTGAGTTGCAATGTTCACGGCTTAATTTAATGTTAAGTAAGACCCGGCACTTAAAAGTTTCTGGCTGCACTCCGGTTGTAATATGACGAAGCTGCGCGAGGTCACTTTTGAGAATGCAAGTATAGTTGTCCAGGAGAAAAGCAATCTTGCCTGAAATTAATGGCATCGTTTTGTAGGGTCTGTCCCTGAGACTTATTACTTGTCATCGCGCAGCAGAGCCTTACTGGAAATTGGTGACATCTGAATTGAAATGGGAGATCAGAGGGTATAAAGGGGACGTGAGGAATACATTGAGTGTGGAGAAACTCTAGAGACAGGGTGTGTATTAACTTGTGGATTTTTCTGTGAGTATTTGGTGGCAGTGTGACGAAGTTGCTTCGGAAGACGGCGTTCAGCTCAGAGTGAAATGAGGTGAATGGGAGGGGAGTTGATGACGTGACTCCCCCACCCGCCTTAACAGTCAATCCCCCACAAACACAGTCTCGGAATTTGCATAAGCACAGCCCTTCACCTGCAATTTTAACTTAGTTACAAAGTGATCAAAACTCTCGTTTATATCCTGCGTCCTTTCATTAAACTTGTATCCCGCATTACCCGTGGGCATGACAAACGCCAGCGGCAGCCTGTCTATGAACTTAATTTAATCTTTATGTTTACACCGTGCTTTGTTTCCGAAGTAGCAGCACTCATGAATGTGGTTGTAAATGTCAGTCGCTCGCTTCTTATTGTTTCGCTGCCTTCTCAATTATATAATACATGTTTTCTTCGGTGCTTTTTGGAGCTCTTCCTGGTTTTCTATGTACTGCGTTGATAGTCAGTTCACGTGATTACGTGGGAGGCGTGATGATGTCACACAAAACTCCGCCCCCCACGGCCATCCAGCTCAACTCCATTACAGTATATGGAGAAAAATAGCTTCCAGTTATGACCATTACGCGTAGAATTTCGAAATGAAACCTGCCCAACTTTTGTAAGTAAGCTGTAAGGAATGAGCCTGCCATATTTCAGCCTTCTACCTACACGGGAACTTGGAGAATTAGTGATGAGTCAGTGAGTGAGTGAGTGAGTCAGTGAGTGAGTGAGTGAGTCAGTCAGTGAGGGCTTTGCCTTTTATTAGTATAGATGAAGACGAAAATCCAAATATCAAATAAACACTTTTACAAAAGGTACAGGTATAACAAAAAAAGTGCACTTTTGTCCAAGAATATAACCGAAGAAAAAGAAATTGGGTTAGGGTACAATGCTGACAACTCTGTCTCATAAACATGAGGTTGTGGGTTTGATTCCGAGTCTGTCCAGCGTTTACCATTTCGAGTAGTGAGCTGCTCTTATTGTTACTATTATAGAATAAAAACATAAATTTGATTTGAATCTGTAACAGCCAGTGTAAATTTATGGTACTTGTAAAGGTTTGGTTTTATTCTCTCAGAAAGATGGAACCGTTTAGGTGCAGCAAGAGGTTGAGTGTCATCCCAAAGTGGAAACTTTGTTTCATCCTTGTCTCTCACTTTTTTTTTAATTCTTTTATATTGCGCGGTCTGTCCTGAGTTAAAAGGACAGAGGTAGACACAGATTTTCATCTATTTAAGCTCCCAGGTCCTCCAATTTATTCCATTCAGCACTCTTAATGTATGGGCCTTTTGTTTTGTTCTGATTCTCTGTTTTACAATTAGACAATTCGACAGAATGGGTATCTACATGAGAAGAACGGCAGCCTGGTTTTGTCGATACTATCGTAATGGTTAATGGAGGCAGCAGCAATCGGGAATCATTAGATGTTTGTGACTTTTTACTCTTCCCAGCGCCACCAGAGCGTTCCTTCAAACCCATGCTTATTTTTGGAATTAGAGCTGCTTGGATGCTGGCATTATGACACATATCCTTTTCACTCTGCATTCCTACTTCCTGGCCTGGACTTATCTGTCTGAGTATTGGCTTCTCAGACAGGATATACCAGCCTGTGATAAACAGATAAGACACCTGACATGGTTATAGGAAATACGGCTACTCAGTTCCCTTCACAGATGCCTGGGACCCCTTCACTCAATGTTCCCCTTTCTTTGTTCACCTTGACCTTGACTGTCTGAGTAGTGTTTTCAGAGACACAATGTTCAGGCTTGGGAAATCTTTCTGTGACTTCAGCTATCAATGTCAAAACAAGCACTATTCGTTTCCCTTCAGCTCTGTTAGGGACTCCTTAACACTGTGTTCCTATTTGATGTATTGTACAGAGATCACTTACCTATATAGCCAAATTGACACCTGCCTGCTGATCTAACTACCAGACACCATAACCATTTCTGTACTGCTTCTATCGGTGCACTTGCTGTTTCTTTCAGACCTCACATGGTTATGCCCAGGGTCTTCAAGACTGACAGGATCGCTTCTATTATCTTTAAAAGTTTGTTCAACTCATGAAAATCTTCCAGTAGTTTCAGTTGATCCATTTGCCATGTGTCTAAACTTTAGGTGTTTCCTTCCACCTTCTGTGAGTTGGTCGGCATATGCTTCTTTTTTGCATGCTCCGAGGCACGATGGGAACAGAAGTCTGGTTCATCAACCATATGATCAGTCTGTACCATCACTAGTTCATTCAGACTCTATTCCTGGAACTTCTTAGTTTCTCTAAAAGAAACAGAAGAGTCACATGCTGCAAAAATTTTCCCTCTGTGGTATTCCCATTGATGGACTGTGCATTTTGAGAGTTGTAGGCCAGTCGCCATTTTGGTTTTCCTAGGGTTCTTCAGGGTTAAGCACGTGATTCTCATCTGCAAATAGAAGGAGCAAGGTTTTCGTAGCTCAAATACATCGATTGCCTTCTGTTGTCATCGTGCCTAGGGTCATAGGACACTCACATAACCTCTCTTAAATACAGGTGACTGTCAAGTCCAACCTATTAAACACCACCTTGAATTTATTTAATACACTTCATCATTAATATGAATGGTAATTTACTTTTTAGTTGTTACTTGCAAATGGAAACATTCATCTGTACTTTTTTTCCTTCATTGCCAGTGGAAATCATTAGTATAAGATTAATAAAGATGACAGAAAGAAATTCTTGAGGTGCAGCATCAAGATATGATGATTTTTCAAAGGATAGTATGACAAGTCTCTTAACTTAGTTAGCCAGCTAACAAATGAAGTAGTTTAAAAAATTAATTAATTGATGTAGCTTATTTACCTTGTCTTAAATTATATTTTATTTTAAAAAACATTTTTATGAGCTCCACCCTTAACAATACATTTTTCAAAATGAGACGGCAAATGTTTTAACATTCTATGGCTTTCATTTAATAATTCAATTAACGAATTTATAAAAAATGCTAAATTATTCCTAAAAAATGTATGCACTGTTTGTATTGTATCCGAGTGATAGAATAACTCTTGCTGAATAATTTGGTGAGAAGTCCAGTTTGAAATGATTAACTTTACCACCTGACATCATGCTGAATGAGTACTGCTTGTCTCAGTCACTTAGTGCCTTTCATATTTTCTAGTGTTTTTATGGTTCTCAGTTGACTAACAAAAACACATCCTTCACACTCTTAGTAGATTTAAAATAAATAAATAAATAATTAAAATAAAAATAAAACCTGCAGCCACAATATGCCCCCAGGACCGAGGTTGGGAAACACTGCTCTAGCTTTACCAGTTTCACCATGCTTCACACTACCAGGATGACTCCTTACATCCCTTGGGTGGAGTGGTGGCTCTGAGGCTAAGGATCTGCTCTGGCATCTCAAAGGTTGCCGGTTTGAATCCCCATCACTGCCAAAAGAGATCCTACTCTGCTGGGCCCTTGAGCAAAGCCCTTTACCTGCAATTGCTCCAGGGGCACTGTACAATGGCTGACCCTGTGCTCTGACCCCAAGGGGTATGTGAAAACTAACAAATTCCTAATAAAAGAAATTGCATAAGGCGAAATAAAGAACAAATCAAAAAAAAATAAAGAACTAATAGATTGAACTTTATCAAACAACTTTCAAATAGTGCTAATATAAAGCAGTTCTTCCTCGTCAAGGCATATTAAACGTAATGCAAAATCTCCTTTGCACCTCTGTTAAAGATTTAGATTCAATGTACGCCATAATGACGATTACATGATGTGGCACTGAGCAGATGTTCACTGCCACATCAGACACTATATTCTATATATACAGTGCATCCGGAAAGTATTCACAGCGCATCACTTTTTCCAAATTTTGTTATGTTACAGCCTTATTCCAAAATGGATTAAATTCATTTTTTCCTCAGAATTCTACACAAAACATCCCATAATGACAACATGAAAAAAGTTTACTTGAGGTTTTTGCAAATTTATTAAAAATAAAAAAACTAAAATAAAATGTGTGTTTTCAGATTGAGCAAACCTTATTTGAAAAGCATCCTGAAATCTTTTCAATAAAAGTGTTACAGCTCAGTGAGGTTGTACATTGAGGCAGAAGCTACTGTTATGGGTAGAGTTCAAATTAAACTGACATACTGTATGCAGCAGGTTTACCTAATATTATGCAGGTTATGACCCTATTCATAGGTTGTGGGCCACATAATTGAAGAAAAACTAATTTTTGTTGGCATCTACTGAAATAAATTTTGCTGACACTGGGTAAGTTGCGGATTCAAACTAGGTTAGTGTCATCTGAAAATGTAATTAATTCACTTTTTACATTTTAATCTAAGTAACTGATATAAATTGTTGACAGATGATCATTGTATATCTCCTCTTTTTGACCTCCAAACCTTCATAAAAAGTTCCTAGTTAAAAAAAAGGTTTTGTTCTTAAGTCATTTGAACATTACTTTCTGAATCCCTGCCTCTAGAAAATGACAAACCTCTCAAGAAGTACCTTATTAAAAGCATTATGAAAGTTTGCATAAATACTACTGTATGCTGCTATACTATAATTAAAAGCTTTTGTTGCCTCCTCATAACACTTTCTGATGTTAGTGAAACACAATTACATTTTGACTATGTGCTAATACACCATACAGCATAATGGGCTAATTTTCTTGTAATTCATAAATGATTCCATTAACTAACTAGCCTACAATTACCAGAGTCCACCTAATCGTCTTTGTTTTTTTTATACAATTTGACAAATATGATTCAGCCAGGATTTTTAGTGCCAATACCAATCACCAGTTCTTGTCATTAGAACAGTGCATTCTGATTTTGTTTTTCTTTTAAAACATTTTTAAACTAAGTTCCTGCTTAACCTGCAATTGCTGATCGCTTGGAGTAGTGAGAAAAGCGCTATATGAATGCAAAGAATTATTATTATTATTATTAACTAGGTGTATATAATGTTAATGTCTTATGTTAAAGTGTATTCTTTATATTTTGTAGTTAAAATAAACTGTAGACTTCAGCTGGATTATCTAAAACACACCTACATCTTTCTACTTAAACTCAAGGTGTGTCCCATCTCCCATTAGAAGCCCTCTCAAATACAGATTCACTCCTAAATAAGCTAAATAATCAAGCTTGCCTTTCTTGTTCTAAAGGGAGAGGTCAGACAACATTTCATTAATGGTTCTCATAATAGTCTTTTTTTTAAATCAAAGTGAACCTTGCCCAAAATAGAGGCATTGGGACCCACTGCTGGAGCCAGGCCTGAAACTGCAGTTTACCACAGCAATTGCCTGGTGATTGTCACTCACATTGCCTTATCATGATTATTAAAAAAAAAACATTGTGGACCCACTATGTGGGCTCATCACCCACGGTTGAGGGTCAGACACAATGACAGTTGGGCAACAAACAATTGTCAGATGGATCCAGTCAACCTATTTCTCTGCAGGGGAAAAATTCAGGCATTATGGGAAATGTAATTTCTTTACTTTGTCCAGATTATACGGAGAATAACAGATTGCCTTTTTCTATTATGTGTGGGGTCTGATTGTGTGGGATTATGAGGGATTTCCCACATACTGGACTGTTAAACTTTTTAATTATTTTGAAATCAGTAACTGATCAGACTAAAGAAAGGAAACTTTCCTTATGTCTGTCATGTATGTTTGTTGTGGAATAACAGGTCAGACCATTTGACAGTGAGTTCAATACCTTGTAGTTTTACCATTTGCTTCAGTTTACTGTGGGTATTTGAATTACCTCCATCTTCTCTAAGATATTAATTTAACTGGCATTTAATAACTGGCTCTGTAGGAATGAGTCTGGTTATGTGCAGGACTGTACTCTGCAACTGACTACAATTCTGTCCAGTGCTCTACTTTGTACCTAATACTTCTGGAACAAGCTCCAGGTCCACTGCAGTCCTGACATGGTTTAAGAAAATAATTAATGAAATGTAATTACATTAAAAACCTGCTCCTAGTTGTATTTATCCTCTGTTGTTTTTAAATTTTTAAGGATTAAATACAATATTTATATAACAGATGGTGATGTTGCTGTTAAGTGTATACCTTGTATAATATGGCATAATACAGTCTCTATACACTTTACAATTAACAAACATATACTCTAATCCTTCCTTCTTATTTTTAGTACAACAGGACTTTCAAAACAATCAATTTATACAGATTATGAAGGTGACTTTACAACATTTATGTATAATCCTAGAATTAGAGGTAACAGCAATGAGCACTGAAAATCTCATGCAGCAAAAATCCGAAATCCAAAGAATTAGGGATAAAAACAGACTTCTTAAACTAAGGACAGTGATAAACTGCAAAACCTGAAGAAAATAACACTCAAGACACTTTTATAGTTCTGAATCACAGAAATACTTTAATATCAATAAGATACATAGTATAAAATGTATATTAAGGCATAATAAATTATCCATCCATCCATCCATCCTCTTCTGCTTATCCGGGGTCAGGTTGCGGGGGCAGCAACTTAAGCAGAGAGGCTCAGACTTCCCTCTCCCCGGCCACTTCTTCCAGCTCTAAAGGGAGAATCTCAAGGCGTTCCCAGGCCAGCCAGGAGACATAGTCCCTCCAGCGTGTCCTGGGTCTTCCCCGGGGCCTCCTCCCGGTTGGACGTGCCCGAAACACTTCACCAGGGAGGCGTCCAGGAGGCATCCTGATCAGACATCTGACTCCTCTTGATGAGGAGGAGCAGCGGCTCTACTCTGAGCCCCTCCCGGATGACTGAGCTTCTCACCCTATCTTTAAGAGAAAGCCCAGACACCCTGTCGGAGGAAACTCATTTCAGCCGCTTGTATTCGTGATCTCGTTCTTTTGGTCACTACCCATAGCTCATGACCATAGGTGAGGGTAGGAACGTAGATGGACTGGTAAATTGAGAGCTTTGCCTTACGGCTCAGCTCTTTTTTCACTACGACAGATCGATGCAGAGCCCGCATCACTGTGGATGCTGCACCGATCCTCCTGTCGATCTCACGGTCCATTCTTCCCTCACTCGTGAACAAGACCCGAGATACTTGAACTCCTCCACTTGGGGCAGGATCTCTCCCCCAACCCTGAGAGGGCACTCCACCCTTTTCCGGCTGAGGACCATGGCCTCGGACTTGGAGGTGCTGATTCTCATCCCAGCCGCTTCAAACTCAGCTGCGAACCGTTCCAGAGAGAGCTGAAGATCACGGCCTGATAAAGCAAACAGGACAACATCATCTGCAAAAAGCAGTGACCCAATCCTGAGTCCACCAAACCGGAACACCCCAACACCCTGGCTGCGCCTAGAAATTCTGTCCATAAACGTTATGAACAGAATCGGTGACAAAGGGCAGCCCTGGCGGAGTCCAACTCTCACTGGAAACGGGCTCAACTTACTGCCGGCAATGCGGACCAAGCTCTGACACCGGTTGTACAGGGACCGAACAGCTCTTATCAGGGGGTCCGGTACCCCATACTCCCGGAGCACCCCCCACAGGATTCCCCGAGGGACACGGTCAAACGCCTTTTCCAAGTACACAAAACACATGTAGACTGGTTGGGCAAACTCCCATGCACCCTCCAGGATTCTGCTAAGGGTGTAGAGCTGGTCCACTGTTCTGCGACCAGGACGAAAACCACACTGTTCCTCCTGAATCCGAGGTTCGACTATCCAACGGACCTTCCTCTCCAGAACCCCTGAATAGACTTTTCCAGGGAGGCTGAGGAGTGTGATCCCTCTGTAATTGGAACACACCCTTTGGGGACCACCACCTCAGTCTGCCAATCCAGAGGCACTGTCCCCGATGTCCATGCGATGTTGCAGAGATGTGTCAACCAAGACAGTCCTACAACATCCAGAGCCTTGAGGAACTCCGGGCGTATCTCATCCACCCCCAGGGCCCCCCCACCAACCCACAACATCCCGAGTCGAGGTCAGCAGTGTACCATCCCCACCATATACAGTGTTGACACTGCACTGCTTCCCCCTCCTGAGACGCCGGATGGTGGACCAGAATCTCCTCGAAGGCGTCCGAAAGTCGTTCTCCATGGCCTCTCCAAACTCCTCCCATGCCCGAGTTTTTGCCTCAGCAACTACCGAAGCCGCATTCCGCTTGGCCTGCCGGTACCTGTCAGCTGCCTCCAGAGACCCACAGGACAAAAAAGTCCTATAGGACTCCTTCTTCAGCTTGACGACATCCCTCATCGCCAGTGTCCACCAACGGGTTCGGGGATTGCCGCCACGACAGGCATCGACCACCTTACGGCCACAGCTCCGGTCAGCTGCCTAAACAATAGAGGCACGGAACATGGCCCATTTGGACTCAATGTCCCCCACCTCCCTCGGGAGGTTGTCGAAGTTCTGCCAAAGGTGAGAGTTGAAGCTACTTCTGACAGGGGACTCCGCCAGCCGTTCCCAGCAGACCCTCGCAACACCTTTGGGCCTACCAGGCCTGACCGGCATCTTCCCCCACCATCGAAGCCAACTCAACACCAGGTGGTGATCAGTTGACCGCTCCGCCCCTCTCTTCACCCGAGTGTCCAAGACATATGGCCGCAAGTCCGACATCACGACCACAAAGTCAATCATCGAACTGAGGCCTAGAGTGTCCTGGTGCCAAGTGCACATATGAACACCCTTATGCTTGAACATGGTGTTCGTTATGGACAATCCGTGATGAGCACAGAAGTCCAATAACAAAACACCGCTCGGGTTCAGATCGGGGAGGCCATCGAGTCCCACATCCAGGCCTGGCTCCAGAGGGGGGCCCTGGTGACCCACGTCCGGGCAAGGGAAAATGTTGTCCAATGTTTTTGCTCTTCATTGGAGGTTTGTTGAACCGCTCTTTGTCTCATCCCTCACCTAGGACCAGCTTGCCTTGGGTGACCCTACCAGGGGCATAAAGCCCCGGACAACATAGCTCCTAGGATCATTGGGACACGCAAACCCCTCCACCACGATAAGGTGATGGTTCATAATAAATTATATGCAATTATAATTGACTATCAAGGAAGCAGAATACCACATGCAAACCTTATTAAATATTAAACCACTTTTTTGATTTACAAAAGATTGACTTAATGTCACTGTCACACAACTCTTATTTGTATATTTATTATCTTCCACTTTTGATATTTTACCCCTTTTTGTGTTGATGTGTGTTGCATATTGGTTGGAAATGCAAGTAAGAATTTCACTCTACTTTGTACAGGTGACAGTATTATTATTAGTTCTTCATTATCTTTATATATAATATGCTACCGTGGCTGTTTGTTTGTCTGTCCAGGATTTTTAATCACCTGTAGCTCACAAACCGTTTGACCTATTGACCGGAAATTTGGTACACATATACTACGTGACGTCTACTACCCTCTTTCAGGGTGATGATTGACCTCCAAGGTTATTCCTCTTTTTATTTAATTTTATTGTAGAATCAACTCTTGGCAGCGGCCACCAGGGCGGCCATGCGGTGCATGTGTATGTGTGCCATTCTCATACCTTCACCGTTACTTCCTCTACCTCTTCATAGCTTAAATCATTCTTGAGACAGATTGAAGAATAAAGTGCCAGCTTAAGTGAAAAATTGAAGAAATGTACTAAGTAATTGCAACACAAACATTTACTCAATCAGTTTTAACGCAAAAAGATGCCAACAAAAGAAGAGATGAAGTGGGCCGGTAGGGTGGAGAAAAGAAGAGCTGCTCTGGAAGCAGCAAGCATATCAATCTCTGAGTAAATGAATGCTAAATGTACAGAGAAAGAGTATGAAAACTATGAATGTTCAATTCAAGTGTATTCTCTACATGTTATCGTGCAGTGTGCCGTTACTGGTTGCCAGATATTTAATTGTTTTAGTTAACAATAATGTTATAATGTTATGAACCCAGATGTAATATTTCTGTTAAATTCTGAATGTAAGTGGCACTGTTTCTTTGCCTTTTGTTCACCAAGTTTCATTCTTAATTCTTTATTTCTCTTGATGCTCCATTAAAATATTTTAGCTATTGTAAACTTTCCTAATATGATGTTTGCAGATTCCTCATCAATGGGAAAGCTGTTATAATAGATAGATGTAACATACAATTGTTGTATTAAGGTGAACTGTATTGCACTTCCTCTTCAATGAGTAATGATGCATTTTGTATTCTTAGGTTACTATTGTGGCATGTTTGTAATTTGCTTCCTTTTAGACTAGATCCATTATTTAATAAATATTTTGAAATTAATATATTAAAGTATGTATGGTGTGTCGCCACGATTGCTGAAGGCCTGTGCGTTGGAACTGGGGAGTCCTCTACAGCGCATCTTCAACCTGAGCCTGGAACAGGGGAGAGTCCCGAGGCTTTGGAAAACATCTTGTATCACTCCTGTCCCAAAGGTATCACGTCCAAGTGAGCTGAATGACTTCCGGCCTGCTGCTCTGACGTCACATCTGATGAAGACCAAGTCCGTCACGCCCTTGACCCTCTGCAGTTCGCATACCAGGAGAAGGTGGGAGCGGAGGATGCCATCATCTATATGCTTCATCGATCCCTCTCCCACCTGGACAGAGGCAGTGGTGCTGTAAGAATTATGTTTTTGGACTTCTCTAGCGCCTTCAACACCATCCAACCTCTGCTCCTTAGGGATAAGCTGACTGAGATGGGAGTAGATTCACACCTTGTGGCATGGATTGTGGACTATCTTACAGACAGACCTCAATATGTGCGTCTTGGGAACTGCAGGTCTGACATTGTGTGCAGCAATACAGGGGCACCGCAGGGGACTGTACTTTCTCCGGTCCTGTTCAATCTATATACATCAGACTTCCAATATGACTTGGAGTCCTGCCACGTGCAAAAGTTCGCTGATGACACTGCTATTGTGGGCTGCATCAGGAGTGGGCAGGAGGAGGAGTATAGGAAACTAATCAAGGACTTTAAATGGTGCGACTCAAACCACTTACACCTTAACACCAGCAAGACCAAGGAGCTGGTGGTGGATTTTAGGAGGCCCAGACCCCTCATGGACCCTGTGATCATCAGAGGTGACTGTGTGCAGAGGGTGCAGACCTATAAATATCTGGGAGTGCAGCTGGATGACAAATTGGACTGGACTGCCAATACTGATGCTCTATGTAAGAAAGCTCAGAGCAGACTATACTTTCTGAGAAGGTTGGCATCCTTCAACATCTGCAGTAAGATGCTGCAGATGTTCTACCAGACGGTTGTGGCGAGTGCCCTCTTCTACGCAGTGGTGTGCTGGGGTGGCAGCATAAAGATGAAAGACGCCTCACGCCTGGACAAACTTGTTAAGAAGGCAGGCTCCATTGTAGGATTAAAGTTGGACAGTTTAACATCTGTGGCAGAGCGACGGGCACTAAGCAAACTCCTGTCAATCATGAAGAATCCACTGCATCCACTTAACAGGATCATCTCCAGGCAGAGGAGTAGCTTCAGTGACAGACTTTTGTCACTGTCCTGTTCCACTGACAGACTGAGGAGATCGTTCCTCCCCCACACTATGCGACTCTTCAATTCCACCCGGGGGAGTAAATGCGAACATTAATTTTATTTTAATTCTTTTCATTTTTATTACTATTTAATTTAATATTGTTTCTTTGTATCAGTATACTGCTGCTGGATTATGTGAATTTCCCCTTGGGATTAATAAAGTATCTATCTATCTATCTATCTATCTATCTATGTAATATATTAAGCGACTGCGGTGGGCTGGTGCCCTGCCCAGGGTTTGTTTCCTGCCTTGCGCCCTGTGTTGCTGGGACTGGCTCCAGCAGACCCCCGTGACCCTGTGTTCGGATTCAGCGGGTTGGAAAATGGATGGATGGATGGATGGATGTAATATATTAAGCGACTGCGGTGGGCTGGTGCCCTGCACAGGGTTTGTTTCCTGCCTTGCGCCCTGTGTTGCTGGGACTGGCTCCAGCAGACCCCCATGACCCTGTAGTTACGATATAGCGGGTTGGATAATGGATGGATGTATTAAGCGAACCAAACAAAAGGGATTATTTATTGTTTTTGTACATAGTAGATGATCAAAGATTTTATTAAAGAATACTAGGACTTTCGCTACTGAGCCAGCACTGATTAAGCAGAAATTGTACTGAGTGAAAATAGCTTTTACCATGTATACATTATATGACAGAAAGAGCACAGCAGTCCAGAAAAAAGATAATATGAGACAGAAAATTAATATTAACAGAGAGAACGAAAGATAGAAGGTCAGAAACACCTCTCCAGAAAGAAGAAATGTGCCAGTGGGACAGAGATAAAAGCTAGAATCTGCCGCCAGATGCATGCAACAAAATTTATGAGGGGTGAAGTATAGGAAAAGCACAAATTTAAACTGTACATACTGATAATTTTGGATTTTAGAGAATGAAGAAATGTTATTAAAGGTAACTTTACAAGACTTGGGAGGTGAAGTGAAATCATGCTGCCAGACAGAAAGTATCAGCTTTAGAAGACACCTTCCATAGAGATGCACTGAAGGACTCTACTTGGTTTAAGTTATACATTATACTGTGTATAAGATAGTGGGACACTGATAGCTTTAAAGACAGATTTGAGTGGCAAATAGAAAAAGAAGGAAGAAAAGGGAACAGCAAACCTGGACCTCAGCAACTCGAATGTTCCAATCCAGAAATTTGTCAAAAGTACCAGGGTGCAAAAGAGATGGGGCTACCACCAATATGAAAGACTACACTTTAGAAGATGGCTGTTTTTATGCCAAACTAGACATGTGTCAAAATGTTTCTCAATTCTGCCTAACTAACAAAGAGCACAGCAAATTAAGGGGTCAAAATGTGGATAAAACCAGGCATGTCAAACTCACTACCATTGGTGGGCCGCTTCGACTGTCATACGTGCGTCAGCGGGCCGCACTGTAACAAACACTATTATACTATTATACAAAGTTACTGTAGCTTTCTTTCCAATACTGAAAACTTTAAAAAATGTAACACTTAAAGTTTAAAGAAAATCAATTTATTTCCATACAATCTCCGTACAACAGCGTACAATTAGAGTCTTAGCCTCTTAGCTAAGTCCTTTTATTATTATATTATATTCATTGCTTATACAGGAGTCTTACAGTGTGTGATTTCTTTCTTTTGTCCCGACACTTGGCATCTCGTTAGTAACCAGTTTGTCAATATCAGGCTTGAAATCTTGTGCAGCTGCAACTTTTATGAGGGATGAAAGGTGCTCAACAGTAAGTCCTGAGTGATGTGGGGTTTTGGTAGCTTTCATTAATGAAAACAATTGCTCACAAAGGTAAGTGCTACCAAACATAGACAGTACTCTCGATTCCAACTTATGGATCTGCACTTACGAGGGTGGCAGGTAAGCATACAAGCCTGGCACACCAACTTAGTTGTATTTTGCCATCAGAATAGAATCTGACTGCAGTTCAATCAATTACATTTGGATATTCTCAGGCGCATTCTCAACGTTGTAAGAGTATGATGACGTAAACAGCACAAAGACCACTTTACAGGAAGCAAATTTTTCCAGGGACGGGTGGGTTGTTGGAGGTTGGAGTTTGTGGGGTGATTATGGGAGGGTTCGTAGGGCAGTTTTATACACAATTTACATTACATTTCTATTATTATTAAGTTATAATATGGTAATAGAAATTATACAGCTTACCATAATGCAGAATCAGTGAGAGCCCAGAGCTTGTTTTCCTGCAACCAGACAATCCCATCTGGGGAAGATGGAAGACAGTGACACTCGAAGTGTGTTGCTTATGTTCCGTTTACTCCGTAATCTCGTTTTGGTTCCTGTCACTGCAGAAAACGTGCATCATAAAGATAGGATTTTGGAAATGGAAGCAGCTTCAATAGCTTCTTTCGTGTTAGTTTAATCTTCTATCTACAAGTTATACTGACTAGAATTTTTCTCAGCATTTCCTTGCAATAATACACTTTCAGGGTGCGAATGATGCCCAAATCAAATGGCTGAAGCACTGCTGTGCAGGAGGAATTCAACGTGAACATTATCTGAATGTGGAAGCATGTTGTGGTCAGCACAGTTATCCTTTTCTTCTTCTTCATGTTGTGAGGTTTCTGAACTTTTTTGGGATCTGGGATCCACCCCACCAATGACACGCTGAAGAGCGTCCCGAAGCACTATTGCCACGTGTGAGATTGTTTGTACGGGTCCCAAGAGAGTTTAAAAACCTCATATTTTCTTGAAAGAGTGCCGCATTAATTGGAATGTTTCTTGAACAAGCATCACTACAACCACATAAAAACGGCTTTTTCGGCGTCTTCAAATGCAGCAGTTCGCATACGTTTGCAATCCGAGATTTTTCTTCTTTTTAGCATATAGCAAGTATGCCATTTCTATAGAAGGGTGACAGTGAGTTAAATTCCAATGGATTTTTTTCAAATGTTGACGAGCAATAAGGAAAAGGTATCACTTAAAACCACACAAAACAAAAACAGCAAAAAAACAGTACGAGGAATGTTTGAAGAAAGAACATTTTTTACAGTGTTTCTGTTTGGTGATCGTTGTGCAAATGTCCACAACTGAGCTGTGACCACAGAACTAACTGCTCTGTGGATGATTCATTCAAGCATTTCACGGTCACTTCGTTGTAGCCTAATGAAAGTATCTGCTGCTGAATGTACTTCGTAGTAACGAGATTTCTGTGGACTCGTGTCATATGGGGAAACTGTCAGAAACCTAAAAATACTTTGTCGTGATACTCTCTCACCGTGGTCTCTCCTCTCTCTGCGCTGCTGCAAAGCCCCACCCGCCTAGTGTTCTGAAAAGTGTTCTCAGTGAAGGGGGTAGCCTTTTTGCTGTACAACTTTAAAATCAAGGAAATAGTGGAGGGTACAGAGAAGGAATGGGGAAAACACCATGCTAAGTTCAACTGAAAAAAGGCAGATGAACTAATACAGGGGTCCAACCAAATCGATCAAAGATTAAAGGCCCGGTGACATGCAGTAGTTCTAAGTCAGTCAAGGACACTCCTCCTTATGACTTATTATAAATCACTGTCAAGTGATTAACGGGGTATCTGTCACAACAACAAAACAACATAAAAAGTGTGCATAGTATTCATGTGCTTTCAGAAACTGTGTTTGGCAGGCACTGTAGGCCTGAATTGACTGGATTCAGTAGGTAAGTCCTAGAGCCTTCTCAATCTATTTCAGGGTGGCAGGGACCAAAGGCTGTCATTATAATTGGGTAAAAGTCTGAAACCAGGACTGGGCTGTAGTTCATCATGGGGACTACTCTCACTCACATACACACACACACACACGCACACACACACACCCACACACACATACACATACACCATATTCACACGCAGTGACAATTTCAATTGGCAATTAACCTAACCTAAAAAAAAACTTTTGTAATTAATTCCTTCTTTGTTTGAGCATGTCTGGTCATTGTAATTTTCTTGAAATAGGACTTGCAAAGGTATTGAGTTATGACAAATGTTAGTGAAACCATATCCCCATCCCCATTCTTTGACACACTGTAGACTACACAGGAGAAACCTCAATGCAGTGAAGAATTTGCAATGCAACATATACTGCATGGGATATACAAATCTCTGGCTTGCTTCGACATGCTGTAGACTTCACAGGAGGAACCCCTTGCTTCAACAAACTGGATACTCCAAGAGGGAACTGCTCCTTGAATTGATTGTGCAACACAACTGGAATGTATGGGGATGGGGGGTTTGGGGGGAAAAAGTAATCAGTTTTTTGCTTTGGTACCAATATTGAAGTCCGAAAGCCGGCATCGATATCAAACTCATTATTTTAATACCCCTTCAACACTAAAGTCCACAAATAAAACCGATCCTCATTTGTTTAATGCATGTTTTAACTTGTCAACAGCATAGAGGGATCAGAGCACAGGAAAAAAAACAAACACACACATATGATTGTTCACAGTGGTTGATGTGGAAACAAATAAATGGCTATACTCACTGTTTTGGTCTTTTTCTTGGTGGTCCTTGTGGTGCTGTTCAAATTTAACAAAAGTTCTTAATCAAACTTTCCTTGTTGCAGTTTAGACTGCACTTTTAAACATATATTATAGCGACGAAAAGGAGGAGGGGGTGGTATTGGGAGTTGCCCCTGGACTTTCATATGCACATTTCTACATATATTTTGAGGATGTTGTGAGAAATGCTTTATTAGATGGCAGCATGCTAAAACTGGGATATTTTGATATTGTTCAGTTATTGATCAGGATGCACTGGCCCTGTCACTGGGAAGATTGTAAATTAAATTACTTGTTATGGCTAAGAGCATTGGGAAGTGTAAAATGCCGATGCACCGTTTCTCCTCTGCTTTCTGTCAAGCCACTGGGAAGACTTATTAAAGTAGAAACAACATGGTGCTGAGGATATTATTGTACAAGCAGCAAGTAAGACTGAGCTCATAACCAATACTGGTGCTAGGTTATTTTGCTCCCTATGCCAAGCTTATTAATGCACCAACTGACTGTTTGGTAGAGATAGGTAACCCACCACCCCTTATACTCTGCGCAAAAGCCCTGCTCATACCCGTGCTTACAGTTTGCTGGTGTTTCATTACTTGCTCAGAGTGCTTGTCCTCGTTGCAAAACTGAAAAATATATAAAATTTACAACTTGGTGTAACCACTGTCAAGGTAAAATTGAAACAGTAGAATAATTCGTAGTTGAAGTCACACAGAATGTTTCTCCATTTTAAGGCGACCAGCTTGCAAAGTCGAAAAAATGCTAGTTTTTAACGGGAAATTTCGAAATTTAAAACTGTGTACAGCTTAATCTGTTCAAAATATCTAAACAAAAATTGAACTGTCTCTACAAATTTTCTTGAAGAGTAAGTGTGCCACATTTCAACAAAACTGGTCCATGGAGAGCCGCATTTTTTCATGCATCAGTCAGACGGACAGACAAGGCTAACACAATAGGTGCTTTGCACATTATACATGGTTTGCACATTAGATACAAGAAATCTACCTTTAAATCAGTATTTTATTTTTGAAGAGAGAGGAGAATAACACAAAATGAAAGTAAGGCACAAAGTTTATTTTGACAAATGTCATTCTTGAGTGAAAAGACCATGAAGAAAAAGAGACTTTGCCTTTCTTAAAGTCACAATGGTACAGTGATCCTTACTCGATCACGTGGGTTGCGTTCCAAAACCCCCGTGAAAGGTGAAAATCCACAAAGTAAAAACTATACGTCTATATTGTTATTTTTATATTGTCAAGCAGAGAATGTCACAGAGAGAGAGAGAGACAGAGAGAGAAAAGCAAACAATCAAAAATCAATAGGTGCTTTTAAGTATGCGAAGCACCGCCCAAAAAAGCAGCTGCATGAAAGGGAGCAATGTGAAGGTAGTCTTTCAACATCTTTTAGAGGAGCGTCCATATCCTCTAGGCCAGTGTGTGAACAGCCCCTCTGCTCACACCCCCTCTGTCAGGAGCAGAGAATGTCAGAAAGAGAGAGAGAGGCAGAGAAAAGCAAACAATCAAAAATCAATACGTGCTGTTCGGGCTTTTAAGTATGCGAAGCACCGCGAGGGAAGCATATCGTATATCATTGAGCAGTTTTATTTAATACGTAATACATGCTCTGATTGGGTAGCTTCTCAGCCATGCACCAATAGAGTCCCTTGTATGAAATCAACTGGGCAAACCAACTGAGGAAGGATGTACCATAAATTAAAAAACCCATTGTCCACAGAAATCCGCGAACCAGCAAAAAAATCCATGATATATATTTAGATATCCTTATATATAAAATCCGCGATGGAGTGAAGCTACGAAAGTCGAAGAGCAATATAGCGAGGGATTACTGTAATTGGATGTGATAATGTCCTTCAAAGGAATCGGCTAATGGCATGGACTGAGGAAAAACAGAATGACAATAGAAGAGGTATAACAAAAGGAGATTAGACCAGTTCATTTTTACAGTTTTGAACAGGGTTTCCAAACAAAATAAAAAAACTAAAACAATTTTAGGGAGATCAGATGGAGCATTGCTGAGAAATGCAAGATATAATTTGCCTATAGAGAAATCTGGTAATAGGAGACATAAGCTGCAATAGGAGTGATCAAGTTAAAATTGGGAAGAGGACTGGCAAGGGGCTCAAGTGAGAGATTTAAAAGTAAGTATGGCTGCCTAAAAAATCCATCCATTTATTTTATGTACCCACTTGTACTATGACCTGGTAATGGGTCATCAGAGCCTATCCAAGCAGCATTGTCATCAAACTGAGGAAAATGGGATCCTCAAATTGCACCATAATAAAAATCATGCCAGGAATGTATCTTTAAAATGAAATATCATATTTTGACAAAACTCATCAAGGCAAAAGGAGAATGTAGATATTATAAACAATGACAAGCTTCATTATCAAAATCAGGTAGCTAGTGCTATAAGAAAAAAAGCTAGCTTCTGCCATATCATGCCACTGAGATTGAAAGTTCAATTCTAAATAACCATATTCTCATATTAAGAATGTATAAGCAGAATGCATGAGGGACATTCAGAAAGTTTCCACACTTTTTTAACTCTATTCATTAAGAACTTCAAAAACAAATTACATCACTTTTCTACATAGTCACCTTCATTTGCAATGCAATTTTCCCAGCATCGTACCAACTTTTTAATGCCCAATTACTACTCCTCTCACCTTCACCGTTTCCAATGAAAATATAAAAGTGAGGAAACTTTTTGAACATCCCTTATATAAGCATTACATTTTCTCTTTAAACACTAAAGTAATGATTTATGATAACATAAGAAATAAAAAAACACATATAATCCTAATTCTAAATTATATACTGCAAAAACAATGCTGGCACATTAGTTGTCAGAGGTCCCTTAATTTTCACATTTAACTTATAGCATCATTTGTAACCGGTTATAAGCTTTAACTCACTTATAAAGAAAATGTGCAAATATGCAATCAAATCACAATAAATGTCTAGTAAATAGAGAATTTTCTTTGCATATCTGCAAGTACTTTGAAAGACTGATCGCTAAGTCTAGTACAAATTATGTATCACACTATTATAAGACTAAATTTGACCCTGAGGACAAAACTGAAGAGCAAAAGTTAAGAAGGAATTTAACTGTTGACATTTCAATGTCAACTTTAATTTGGAGAGCAATGGTGTAAATGACAAAAACTAAACCAAATTATGTAGGAAAGCAAATATTCTTTACACTGCTGAGGTGAAACACATACATTAAATTACCGTTATGTAAATTCTTACACAGTATCTAAATATTGTAATTTAAAATATGCTGTATAGTGTCAGATTTTGAAGTTGAATTAAGATGTGATTAGTCCATATGCTTGTAGTTATAGTTTGATGAGTTTCACTTTAAATCTTACCACAAATAACTGTGCTGCCATGTCACATACAAGTACTATGACATGTACAACATTCAATGTACATGCAGTCAGAAAAACACACACATGCTCTCTTCAGACATGTGAAAACAGAACAGAAATCACTTCAGGCAAACAGAGAAACCTGAATTTTTATGTAAAGTAAAATGTGTATCTGTTATTTCAATTATTGCATGGGTCACCAATTCATCTGTGTTCTTTTATGAAGGGACCAGTTTAAGATGAAATATTTTTAGAATATACCTTTACCACAGTATCTGTGGCATTCAAACCAATAAGAAAAAAAACAGGCACTTCATTCAACTGCAGAACAAGTTCTGAAGTATCAAAGGTTCCGAGGCTAAATGACTGGATTAGAGATTAATCCAATCCATTAAAGATTAAACAGCAGGACACAACAGTGACAACCCTGGGGCAAGTGGAGTTATTCCCAAAATTGCATTGAAGTGCAGCTTTCTTTTTTCTGTAAGCTTAAGGTTAATAATTGTCCACAGTACCCTTTAATCTATTGTCGGGTTTCATAATTACAAATTTGGATTTATAGTGCACAAAACAAATTTTACCTTGCAGCCAAACAAAGAGCAAGTCAAAGTTGAGTGTTAAAGCATTCAATAGATACAGTTTTTCAGTGCTATGAACGTCTAATCAGAGCCTAATTTCAATGTTTTATTATTATTATATTAGAATATATAATTATTTATAGTTTTCTTTTGTTATCACAAGGATGCCACATAAACGTGAAATGCATGTTTTCTTAAATCAAACCCTTTGCTGCTTCAGAGTGGACACATTTGATAAGTTTAAAGCTTTTTCCTTCACCTTCATTCATTTGTACGCTTCACCAACAGACAAGATATTAAAATTTATAAAAGACGCTTCACTTCAGAGCACAGTTTTATGGGGCAAATTAATATACACCATCACCGTGAAGAAATAACTTCGACTTGAAAAATACTAAACTTTTCCTTTAACATAATAGGTATATATCATAGTCTCAAAATAATTCAATCAATTTCCTCAAGTGGCATAAACCTGGCAGGGCCGTTCTTAGCAGTTTGGGGGCCATAAGCGGTTCATAAATGTGCAGGTCCCGGATGGGAGGGGGTCCGGTGGGGCAGAACCCCCCTTAGCTCAGGAAGGTGTTCTAATAAAACATGCAGAAAAGGCCTTAGATGACCAGTAGGCCTACAGGTACACTTGTGTGTATGCAGAGTGGTAAAATATTTATTTTGTTCTGGATCTGGTAAAGGCCGGTAAAATAGGGAAATTTCATGATTTTTGGGGATCTCTCTGAATGAATCCGAAACGAACCTCTTAAATTAACGTTTGCTATAGTGCATTTGGCAAAGTTATGACGGCGTGACAATATTATTTGGGATTTAGGTGAAGATTACAATTTGGATAATAAAGTACCATTGTTAATAAGACTAAGAGATGCACTGAACTGAATTTACTGAAGACTTTAATTACGTAAGAAATCTACTTTCCGCACTTTCATCCTGGCAAAATCAATTATCAGTTCCAAATAATCAAGGGTTTGGCCAATATCTTGCTCAATTGATATTAATGCCAAACCATTCAGTCGCTCTTGGGTCATGCGTGACACATGACGTGACGGACTGGCAGAGACGATTGCAGTGCCAGGGGCATGACAGGGGCCCCAGGCCCACAGCCCGACAAAAAAAAAAAAATTGTAAGTTGGGGCCGGGCCAGGGGCCCCCCTCACGGTCGGTGCCCTACACAGACGCGTAGTTTGCGTATGCCTAAGAACGTCCCTGAACCTGGCACATAATAGGAACCAAGTCTGGACTTCAGGGCTACTCTCACATACACCCACACATACACTCACAAAATGCTAATTTGGAATCACAGATAGGAATGGGAGATATACAGGTTGATCCTGTATACTGGATAAAATTCTTCTTGTGCTATGGGTTTTAGAAAAAACATGTTACCATTATGGTTAAGAGCAATGGACACCTTGTGAGCAGATTTAAACATATTTCATCTCAAAATGTTCAAATATGCAAACATGCAAAAGAAAATAAGAAATGTGATATTTATGTCACTATACTAGTGTTTTAAAGGCAATGCCTTTGGTTATGAGCTTGTATGTGACCTCTGGTGTGTAATATGTGAGCCTAATTGGTGAGTCGATGTTGACTCTGGTTTCCCACAACTCTGCTGGATTAGATTAAGTGGGTTTGACAATGTGCATATGTTTACAGACGGCAGCTTGAAACAGGAAGAGAGGTGAGAAAAAAGTCATGTCTGGTACTGCGTGTTTTTGGTGGTGGCATAAGTGAATGAATGAGTGAGAATGAAAGTGCTTTTACATTGGTTTAAGCTGGAGAGATGAATACCTGCCATCAAACCCATTTGAGAATAGAGCAGTAGTAAGCATTTAGGTAAAACTAAATTGATTTATTGTGCATAGAAATACCCAAATACAGCCTAAGTCTTTCACTCACGTTTTCTTGCAGACTATTAAAATCTGAAGAACTCATATATTTGTGCAGACAGCTCCTCCAATAGTTTTAAGCACTTTACTTCACCAAATTGAAAACTGACTGTGTATCTCTACCATGCAATACACTGAAAAAAACAATTAACCTTTTTAGAAAGGAACATCAACATACTGCATCTCAGAAATGCTGGGAATAGCAATGTGCAGTACAACAAGAATAGTGCTTAAGTACTGTTATAATGTAATGCCACACTTGAGAATTTGAAAATATACTAAACTGAATAATTATGCTTTGTTTTCTGCATGAATAAAAACAGAAAAGATACATGTAAACATTGAACTATTAGTCTAACACACTGTACAGTTGATTCACCCACCTTACAGAGGCTACCCTTGAATGAATGATGAATTCTGAACATTGATCTCCAAGTCACATAACTTGAATAACTAAAATGCAGGGACATAAATAACTCTTTTAACCTATTCTGGTTATATTTAATAATTACATTACATTTCTTCTGCTCCAGACTTATGTCAAACAATATAAACAAATGGTCACTCTCTCTTTTGGTGCTGGTTATAAATCCACAAAGTATACTAATCTCTGCTCTTCTTGTATTACTTTCTGTCAATATTTTTTAAATCCCAATTTAGTTAAAATTAGAAACTTGCTACTACACTGACAAAGATGGCAATAAACCCAGTTAGCATCAATTAACCATGTAAGGTATTTTTCTTTCTTATCAGTAGAAATTAAAGACTCTAACAAGATTTTCTTAATTCATAAATTCTAAAGAAGTATCTGTTATACATATTTTGGTGGTTGTCTAGCTTTTCAAAAGGCATTTATATGTAGTGGTTGGTCCTTTAATTTTCCAAGGTCCTACACATAGTAATATACCACAGTACTAACTCTTCCAGTTAACTAAATTGGGTATCAACTACCAGATATCAGCAAATAATGCTGTAACAAAAATATACAATATATTTGGCATAAAGTATAATTTAGCAGTTGGGAAGAAAACATAATGTAGAAGAATTCAATTCCAAAATTTCTTTACAATATTTTTTCTATTTTTTCATATTTTATGTTAAAAAGTAGTTGCTGTAGGGATGAATACATATATTATTAGCAACTACCATCACATGTAAAATACCACTATGATAATCATTAAACCACTGTATAGAATGTACACCATAGCAATAGCATCAAGTTAAGTGCCAGCTGAAATCAGCAAAGGATAACATCCTATATTAGAACAAGGGTTTTCATTAAAGGACAGATTTACAGAACCTAAACACTACGACTGTATGTTAAATAGGATTATAATTATTTAGACAACCTGCACTGTATATCCTAGATATACAGGAGCTACAAACAGTTCCAGAATAAAGAAAATTGTTAGTGCTGTGAAGAACCATCCATCCATTTTCTAACCCACT
This sequence comes from Polypterus senegalus, assembly GCF_016835505.1. NCBI lineage: Eukaryota > Metazoa > Chordata > Cladistia > Polypteriformes > Polypteridae > Polypterus > Polypterus senegalus. The sequence goes on from NC_053155.1 coordinate 128,930,929, forward strand.
GAATCTGAATACAGGGTCACGGGGGTCTGCTGGAGCCAATCCCAGCCAACACAGGGCACAAGGCAGGAACCAATCCTGGGCAGGATGCCAACCCACCGCAGGACACACACAAACACACACTAGGGTCAATTTAGAATCGCCAATCCACCTAACCTGCATGTCTTTGGATTGTGGGAGGAAACTGCTGTGAAGAACCTCATTAGAAATATCTGGAATCCTCCGCAAGAAATAAAAGCAATACCCACATTTGTAATTGTATTACTTTATAACATAGATCTCTTTGACAAATTCTGTAATAAGGTACAACTTTTAATAAATCAGATTATCATTGGCAACAGCTATGTCAAGTTCAGCCTGAATGGTATTGATTCTCAAGGTTACAATTCTCAAAATGACCAATCATTTCCTCTTCAGGGCAAAGTTGGTAATCCCTGCTCAATCGAGAATTTTATATAGCAGTTAACAATGTACAGGCCCAAATCCTTTTACAGGTGCAATTTTTATAGTAAGTACAGAGATGTACCATTCTATGATAATTGATTATTAAAAAAAACTTGGCAGCATCTTGAACAGGAAATCATGAAAATATATAATAATTAATACAATAAATGCTGCAAATAAAGAAAATGTGTGTAAAGAAGTGTAGTGAATAGATAGAAAATTCTATAAGGTCCTCCAGAGAAATTAATCTTTTTCTCTGCTTTAGCTGCAAACATTATTGTTATTTTTTAATTTACAACTGTGGCCTAAAACATTCATATTCCACAAATAAAGGGAAAGAGAGTGTACTCTTCTAGTAAGAACAGTATTACAAAAAATAAGTGGTCAAATAACTATATATACTAAAAGTTTATTTGATATATTACTTTATTAAATACTCAAATTTGTGAAGAGTTTACTGGATTGTCAGCAGTGCAGAGACACTCTGACCATCTGCAGTGTCAACAGATTGCTTTATTAAGGCTTTTATGCTTTTTTATGCTTTCTCCCTTTAGTCTTACAAGGCCTTTAATTGATGTATCCTTTTTCTACAGAAGACCATTTGCTATTTTCCCTTTGCTAATTAGAAAGCTGCTTTTTCACAATGCCCTGCCTCCACATTTAACAACACGGAACCAGTGAATGAAAATATCTGTACCAAAAAAAATCTCCCTATGTAAAAAATGTAGCTCTTAATAAATAAAGTATTGTCCCACAGTAGTAATGATATAAATTCTAAGACCATTGCTTATAATTACGTGCTCATACACTATATTCAAAAAACGTAAAAAAAAAACCCATTTAATTACTGTTTTTTTAATTCTCAAATTCAAAGATACATGCGTAAAATTGTTAGATAAAAACAACTGAATATGAAGAGTGTTATTCTCAAATATTTTGATTACGTTTACTGGGATGAAATCCAGGAAGCTTATTGCCTAGCACCAAATCTTGCAAAGATTTGCTCTGGATCCCATTATCTCTAAAATAGTAAAGCAAGTCTGTAAATTGGTGAATGACTTGATAGTGTTGTCCTAGTGTTCCTGCTATCTGCCACTAAGCATGAACTGATCTGGAAAGGTAGTCTGTGCATCACTGGTTACACTCATGCATGTTTCCACACACACTTATAATATGACAATTTACAGGAGTCAATTAACCTATAAGTCTAACAGTAGTTCTGGGTAATTTAATGTGTTTTTGTGTTTTGTCATACATGTTTACCTATATGCTGTACAGTATAAATATGTATTTAAAATACTGAAGTACCTGATTTTCCCTTGGGGATGCTTGCATATTGTATATTTTAAACAGCTTCTTTCTTCTCTGAAACACTGTGAAAACCAAGATGAACTCAAATGCTTGACTTAGATGTTAACAGAGGAGTTCATATTGGATTTTCTGCAGTATTGCTAATCTTAGCAATGCAACATCTATAGAAATGAATAGAAGTAATGCATTTTCTTATGCATGTATCAATTAAGTGCATTGCTTCTGAATTCCCACAAATAAAGAATTGCAATATTCTGCTGTATTGATTTTCTTTTCTACACACCTAAGTGGAAACCATAATCTACAGGGAAAAAAATCTAAAATTTAGAAAAATTGCAATTGCCCAAGACATTGCACTGCCTATCTTAAATTTATTTAACTTCAATTTGTTATCTTCATAAATATTGTACTTTTTAATTCATTGCTATATACTTTACACAAGATTAGCTCTGTCTGTTGGAAAATTTCCTGAATTCATGCAAACCAGTGGCTCGCCATTTATTAAAGATATTGACTCAATTAAGGCAAAAATACTCTTAACTGCTGCCCCAACACATGAAAACTACATCTCTCAGTATTCTTTAATTTATACATTACTTAGTCTATGGAAGCTACTACGTACCATGATAGTTAGAGATCCCGATATTAACAATGTTTTTGCAACTGTTATGCCCCAAATATAATCTTTCTCTTAGGGAACAGTGGCAAAGAGAAAGGGTGCAAACTACACCATAATTTAATTAATCATTGCTCATTGCTCATATATATGTTGTCTACAATTGTCTAAGATTTTGCCAGGGTAAGATCCAGTCTGCAAGTAATGTTATTACATGCCTGAAATGCATTGCTCAGTTACATATTTTAGGAATACTCTATACAGTATTCAAATAATTTTGGACAAAAATATTTTTATACCTCTCAGATATCTAAAATCTTAACCATCTATCACCTTGCACAAAAAATAGTAAAACAAAAATATAAACAGAAGCAGAAGGTACTCTAAAAATGAAAATGTATATTACGAAGAAGAAGAAGAAGAGGAATCTAATCAAGACAACTTACAAAAATATTAAACTGACAAACTAGTAAATAATCCAAACAAGAATAATCATTAATGCAGAGTCCAAATATGGAGCGAATCCAAAATAGCTGTAGCCCTTAGCAGAATATTTTGTAGAACATACTAAAGTAGTGGCGTCTCACTTGCTTATTTAGAGCCAATATAGAATCTACCTTAAATCTAACCTGCATGTGTTATGCATGTGTGAGGAAATCAATGTCCTAAAAGGAAAAAAAAAACTCAAAGTCACAGTGTGAACATTATACTGTAGAGATGATAATGTAATTCATTGCGCTAGATAAAAATTGTGTTATGTGAACAGACTGTTTGTTAGCCAATAGTAGATCCTGCTAGGAAAAACAAGTTGTTTCTAGACAGCTGCCAGCTTGAAAAATGGAAAACAGGAAGGAAGAACCAAAATAGGCAGATAATGGTAATGTCTTTACACCAAAGCCAGGTTATTTAATACTGTATTACAAACAGGCCATTTTGCAGCATGCTAGTTAATGGAGATGCTGGTTGATTAATCTCTGGGTCTTGCAAACTTTACAAATTAAGAGGGTTTCAAAACTTTGTTTTTCATACATCTCATTGTTATCATCAATTTTATTAATCTTATTTACCAAAATGTGGATAGAGAACTGTGGTGGAAGTGTTGGATACAATGTAGGAACTAAAATTAATGGGATAACAGACTGTTATAAAGAACACTAACATACTGTACATCCCCAGTTGATTTAACACATATTATAATGTGGGAGGAGAACGGAATACAAGGTGAAAATTAACAGGTTGGGGAGTCACCATGCAAACCTAACACACACATAATAAGCAGTTGATAAATAAGTGTTTCAATTATTTATCATTCTCTTAACAGAACTAACAACAGCAATAAGAAAATCACTAACAGTATAATGTTAATATAGCACTTACAAAACTATTTCAGCAAAAAAAGAGCATTTACCTGATAGAAATTAGATTGGCGAGCATTATACTAAGGACATGGCAGGAGATATCTCAGGAAATACACATAATCAAATTTGTGTGGCAGCTGTAATATTTCCAGCATAATTAAATCAAGGAACTAATTTCCATGATGCCATTGTATATAGCAATTTTGAATTGTCTACTATAAAAACTATATGTATTAGTTAGAGTAAGATATCTGACTTTTCTGAGATATAGCTATTAACATTTTTTTTATCTTGTTTAGAAATGCTGTACTATACAGTTTTGTTTTCTTTAGAAAAATATTGCTTACAAACTCAAAGTGCATTTTACTGGTAATTGTTTGCCTGTATTACTCTTCCTGCACATTTTTTGAAAGCTAAAAGGTGTCTGTCCTTTTTAACTAAACACACCTGGTGTGAACTTAAGAATATTTTAACAGACATTGTGACACCTTAAACAGGGAATCCAAAAATACTGCAAATAAAATTAAAAAAAAAAAAACAGTATAATCAACAGCAAACTAATAATGTAACGATCAACTACAACTTTACAATTTGCATTGCTAAAGACTGATTTAATTCAAAGTTTAAAATCTCTCAAATGGGCTTTTTGTACATTAAAACTTATGTTAAAACTCTGCAAAAACCATCCTCTATTGTTCATCACCATCAATGACTTGAATATATTCTTTACATTCACTCCCGCTCCTGGCATGGTAAAAAGGTTCCCTGCAGCTGGTAAAAGTGACACAGATCATTGATATTAAATTACCTGCATACATTAGCAAGAACACAGGAATCAGAGGTAAATGTTTAAAGGGCCTACTAATAATATACATAGTTACAGTTGTCATGAACTGGAGCTTCTGTTAAAGGAAAAAGTTATGAGGCCTCAATAACGTACCCAGCCCTCTCTGGCAAGCCCAGGCCTTCACTGCCTGCCCAGAATAAACCTTGCCTTGTTGGGCCAACCCCACTCAAATGGTCTGCCTCTGGCTTTGCGGGCCTTTAAGGGCTGAAGCCCCAAAATAACCTTGAAATGTCTGTCAAAATAATAAAAAACACTCCACCAGAGAAGGGTAACCATAAACCATGGCTGGTGCAAAGAAGAGCTTGCAAAAGTATCTTTATAAAAATAAGATTTATTTGAAAAATTCCAAAAAGTGCAATAAAAACTCTAGGGCAAATAGAAGCATTAAAGGAGTTGCCTAAAATATAATTTACGGTGAGCAAGTCCCAAAACACACAATCTATTCATCAGAATCCTAACAAAGAGCAAAATAATACTAAAAACAGGAACTCTTACCATAAACAGTAATACTTGCACTCCAAAAGACTTCACAATGATTCCAACTGAACGTCCTGCCTCCATACCTTTATAGGCCTAGGGGCAGTTACTAAATGGAGAGAGACAGGTGGCCCTGCCTCTTGAGGTTCCACTCACAAAGAACGTAGATCATACTCGCATTTAAAGAGACAGTGCAAAACTGTAAACATAATGGAAAATACATAAAAATAAAATACATAACAACTCAGAAACAACAAAAATAAAATAAAGTACATAAGCACATGTAATCGCATAACAACAGTTTATAAGAAACATAAGAACATAAGACATTTGACAAATGACAGGGGACCATTCACTTCATCAAGTCTGTTTGTTTAACTAATAGCCAAGCTCTCCAGATATCTCATCCAGATTCGTCTTAAAGGTTGTTGAGGTTTCTGCTTCAACTACATGTCTTGGCAGTTTGTTCCAAAGTCATACCAGTCTTTGCATAAAGAAGTGCTTTCTGGTTTCAGTCTTAAATGCATTTTATTTTAATTTTCACTGATGTCTTTGAGAATGCGATTAACCCTTAAACTGAAAGAACACTGCTGGATCTACTTTATCAGTGCCTTTAAGAATTTTAAATAATATGGATTTAAATTTCCACATATTCTCCTCTGCTCGAGGCTAAACAGGTTTGATATATTGAGTCCATCAGAGCAGGATATGTCCTTAAGTTTTGAGATACACTTGGTTGCTCTCCTCTGCACAGCTTCAAGTGCTGCTGTGTCTTTCTTTTACAGTGGAGACCAGAACTGCACATATTACTCCAGATGCGGTCTTACTAGTACATTATATAGTTTGAGCATAGCGCCCCATGACTTATATATAATAGTTTTTATGATATTTTATTTGCCTTCTTAGGCTCTGAGGCTAAGAATCTGCGCTGATATGCCGAAGGTTGCCGGTTTGAAACCCCGTCACTGCCAAAAAAGAGATCCTACTCTTCCTAACCTAACCTTCAATTGCTCCAGGGGCTCTGTACAATGGCTGACCCTGTGCTCTGACCCCAAGAGGTATGCAAAAACCAAGTAATTTCCTTCAGGATTAATAAAGTTTTAAAAAAATCGCTTATGTACATTGCTCAGTCAATGAAATTATTTTAGTATAGGATGTGTTTTAAAAACCTAGAAAAACACATTATCTGGAAGGAGCCCCCAGCAATTTTCCATTGTGGACCTTGAAACTAGCAATGTCAGTTTACAAAGAAAATTCTAGAAAGTTGATTCTGTTCATCTGGGCATAGTTTTTTTTCTGATACGTTTCATCACTCATTCAAGTGACTTCCTCATTCTCAGTTGACTGCAGGTTTCTCCAACCTTATAAACAGTACCTTGGCCTAATGGCCGAACTAGCACCATTGACTAACAATGGGCCGTGTGATCAATGATATGCAAATTGTCCAATGATCAATGGCCATGTGTACCATTCACAGAGAGTTGGGGAATGGCTGCAATCACCGCATTATAAGATGGTGAAAGATGTACCCTTAGGCCCCCTCCTCGGTTCAGAGATGGTCATTCCTTTTTCACGTAAATGGCCTCTTTGACTCCTCGCTCAAACCAGTGTTCCTCCCTGTCCAGAGATGTGCACATCTTCATCACTGAAAGAGTGACCACTGTCCTGTAGATGTAAATAAATAAACTGCGTAGTCCTGGCCTGATGAGGTAGCTCTTCTGTGTTGTGCATTCCGCTTCACCAGTGGTTGTTTGGTTTCCCCGATGTATGATTCACGGCAATGCTCTTGGCATTTAACTGCGTAAACTATATTACTCTGTCTGTGCCGGGGAACCTGATCCTTGGGGTGAACCAATTTTTGCTGTATCATATTTTGGGGTTTGAAAGCCACCGAGACCTGGTGTTTTGAAAAAATGCGTCTCAGCTGTTCCGATACCCCTGACACATAAGGTATCACCAAAGGTTTTCGCTTAGGCAGCAGTTGTCCTTCCTCTCTCCTGGATTGCTTACAGCATTCTTTAGGTGTCTTCCCTGCTTTGATAAAAGTCCAGCTGGGATAACCACATTTACTCAGGGCCTTTTTGATATGATGTTCTTCTGCTTCCCTGGCCGCTGTGTCTGTGGGTATGGTGTTTGCTCTGTGGTGTAGAGTCCTGATGACACCTATTTTGCGCTCCAGCGGATGGTGAGAGTCAAACCTTAAATAATGATCCGTATGCGTTGGTTTATGGTACACATCAACTTTCAAATGTCCCCCATTTCTGATGGAAATTCACAATCTAAGAAAGCTAGCCTGTCACGTTTTATGTCCTCCCTAGTGAACTGGATGTGTTTGTCCACTGAGTTGATGTGGTTAGTGAATTGTGGTACCTCCTGAGATTTGATTTTCACCCAGGTGTCGTCTACATACTTGAACCAATGGCTCGTTGGTCTTCCAGGAAAGGATAATAGCGCCCTTTTTTCCACTTCTTCCATCTTTCACCATCTTACAATGCAGTGATTGCAGCCATTCCCCAACTCTCTGTGAATAGTACTCATGGCCATTGATCATTGGACAATTTGCATATCATTGATCATTGTTAGTCAATGGTGCTAGTTCGGTCATTAGGCCAAGGTACTGTTTATAAGGTTGGAGAAACCTGCAGTCAACTGAGACTGAGGAAGTCACTTGGATGAGTGATGAAATGTATCTGAAAAAAACTATGTCCAGATGAACAGAATCAACTTTCTAGAATTTCCTTACCTGGATTATTGAGCATGCATCAAGACATATTTACAAAGAAAAGATTTGCTTCTGACACAGTGGTAGCAACTTTTCCTTAATGTGAAAAAAAAAAACCAACAACTGGCCATGAACTTTAAGAAGTAAGAAACAGAGACTATAGTCCTATATGCATTGGTGAGGATGCTTTGAGTGAGTCAGCAGATTTAAATTTCTCCTTCTCCTTCGTTACTGGTGACCTGAATTAGGCCCACAACACAACCAACCAAAAAATGTTGTTGATGTCTATTAGATGTCATATTATTACAAAGCCACTTCAAAAGAGCTCCACTGATATCCCATGATATCCAAAAGGAGACAGTATAAGAATGTACATATTTTCCAAGACAAGGTTGTAAAAGTTTCCATGAATTTACAAAGAGCCCAAAAACAATATCTTTGAATATGTAAACCTTCCTTTATTCTGCTATGTTCAGTGCTCGCAACCACACCAAATGTCATAATGACATTTGACACTAGGAAAATGGAATCAATGGGAGAACAGCATAAAGAGGATTATAAATCACTAATATGAGTACACCTTAATTTTGCCAAAATGCACCTAAATGATTCTCAAGAATTCTGGAACACTATGAACAAATAGAACAAAATTGAAACTTTCTGCCCAACTTGGGTCCTGTTATTTCTGGAAAAACTATTCATGTTACATTAGTCAAAAAGAACTTGATAATAGCAGTCAATCGAGATATTAGTAGTTTTTATGTTTGAGGCAAGCTTTCAAGCATCAAGAGCATATTGCAGAAGGAACAATGAATTCTGCACTTTACCAGCATCATTAACTAAGACAATGACCTAAACCACACAAGCAAGTCTACATCACAATGGTTAAAAAATACAGTTCTGTGTTTTTTTAACTACACCCAACAGAGATGTTGTGCCTGGACCTGATTGTACAATTCCTGCTTGAAAACCAACACATGACACTGAACTGAAATGGTTCAGCAGACTGAAGTGAGTTAAAAGTACTCCAAAGCATTGAGAAATACTGCACAAGTTTATTCTGTAAATAAATTAAATACATTTTAAAATGTGATACTATTGGCTGACTTGAGTTTTCTTTTATCTTAAATTACTATTCAGTTGAAGATCTAATAACATTCTCTTAGAAAAACGTGCAATAAATTGAGAAAATCAAATGTAGCATTGCAGCCGCATCCTAACATGATTAGAATGATTGTCACACTAAAGTCAGCATAGTGCAGTTTGGATTTCCTTTGTATTCATATAAGTACTCCCTCTGTTAGGCTTCCATAAATCTATTAAAATAAGCCTCTGTTTGGACATTTGTGTTTTTGTTCGGTTTTATATTATGAAAAGTGCCGTAAAGAACCAGGCAGATATTTTTACACAAGAGGTCAGAAGAGACAGAAAGACAATAGCACAAAGACAGAAACAAACACCCAAAAGACATGTTTTGTCAGCTATTATTGTGTTAGATAACCATTCTTTTTACAAATGCATACAGTACAGCTGATATTTCTTCCTGCATAACCACAATTATTTTTCAAACATCCATTTAATTTCACAATGTTCTTTCCAGATCCCTGTGTTACTACAAAAGGCATATTTTACTCAATCCAATAGGTTAACCTAATATTAAACACCACAAAATCACTTTATATTATAATCTATTGAAAAGTGATGGCAGAGGAGTAATCCACAGTACATGCACTATGCAACAAAGTCCTCCTTTGAGACATCTGTGTACCACCAAAGTCTGTTCATGACACAGTTCCAGTTCTGAGACTTACTCCTGTGAGTATCAACAAACCAATGTCATCTACAATAAGGAATATTTTGATATGCCATCCAAAATGTGGAAATTTTGTTTCAAGTCCAATTTCAATAGCAATCTCAATTCAACCTATTGTAATTATTTTTAATAATACTTTTTAAATGAACTTGTTGTTATCCACACTGGTGCAGAAACATCAAACTAGCTGTAACAATTCAGCAAATGATCCTGCAAAACTGTGCAGCAAACACAGTCCACTAAGCAATATAAATGTAATACAAAATAGTAACAAATATCAATAAATATACAACAATGTCAAAATAAGACTATAAGCAGTGCATACACTCGGTGTAATTGTGAAGCAGTACAAGAAGTACCCATAAAAAACAATTAACTATGCTGCAGAATTGTCAATAACAACCCCTGGGTAGAGAAATACAAAGCTCTCAGAAACACTGGATCGCTCGCTTTTTACAGATTGGATGATCCAGAAATCACAAAGCACACATTTTATTCCAACTTAAGGTCAAGTATTATTAAGTATGAGTGTGGCAGGTGAATTTTTACCAAGTTGACATGGATAAACAAATAATGACAGCCTTAATTGAAGCAAATGACAAATACTGTTTAAAAATATTTATAGATATGGGAAGCTTGGAAGAAATACTATTCTATTAGCAGGTCAGCTGTTCCACCTATCAACCTCAATGGCTTAGCTGTTTCTTGGGTTTACACTTGGGCTGTCAAGAACATTTTCATTTTTATTATAGTTACTGTAGCATGTGTAATATTGAAATTCTCAGAATTATTTTTAATAAAGTTAACTAAAAACAATTATCTTAATAAAATGAAGTTATAACTTAACTAGATTAAAATCCTGCAAATAATGTTGGAGCAAATATTAACAGTTGAAACAATGCTATAAATGAATATGTATTCTGGGTAATGTGTTTATAGACAGAAATGATTGCTGAACATTGTACGTCTTCAAAAGAATTGTCATTGGGTAATTAAAATAAAAGCCTAAAACATTAGTTTAAAATGAATGAAGAGATAATATATATAAACAAGATATTACATTTTAATTTGAACTCCTAATAAAATCAAACTGCTGAACAAAATGCTTTTCTAGAGATAGCTTTAACTGCCAATCACTTCAAATAAAACAAAAATAACTTGCTTCAGCTTTTGCCAAAAATCATGATTTTTTTACATGAATAGTAGCAGCTATCAGCAACATCAGATATAAATTTTAAACCTGGCCTTTTTATTGCTACACTAAGGGAATGAGGTGAGTACATTCTCAAAAGGTTTTTATTTAAAGGCTGTTGGATTTTAACAAGAGAAAAACACAACAATGTGGATGGCAACAGCCCCCAGTGGAGATCCTCTTTCTTTCCATCAAATTCTCAGTCTATATAATATTCTTCAGCAAGGTGCTATACTTAATAACATTTTGCCCTGGCTACATGAACCACATACTGTGCTCTCATTCTCAAAGGCCCCTGCCCAGCTGCCTAAAACCAGTTTTGTGCTCTCTCTTTCTCTTTTACTTCTCTCTTGGGTGTCTCACCCATCTGCTTCTCCATCATGCCTTCCTTAAAATTCTTTCTAAAAAGGGTTTTTTGCATCTTTGTCTTTGGAATGTCACCTCTAATAGGCCATATTAACTGAATTAAAGTGGGAGTGGGCAATGCATTACTTGTGCTCTAGTTTGGTAGGTTTTATTTCACATCTATGTATTGTGTGTTTGCAGAGATTTAGAAACACAATAGCACTTCAATCACTTGAAGTATATATCCTTTAACTCAAAAGCCTTCCACATTGTTGTTAAAAAATGTTTCTTATATTAGGTTTTATAAATAATTTAAATTTTACTTGCAATTAAAACCACAAGTGAATTTGTTACATTTTTCAATAGAACAATAAAAGTACAAGATGTCAGTGTTCTTGGTAAATAGAAATTACCATGAGATATCACATAAAAGTGAAAATCAATATTAAAATGTTGGTAAATCTGAAAACTTAAGTAGAAAGCACATGAAATTAGATGTTTGGTTGCATTGCTTTGTTTTGTTTTATGACAGTTTAAGTAGTACTGCTGCTGGTCAAAAGATGTACAATTAATACTAAGAAAAATACTTTCTCTCAAAACTGTGAACAGTGATAAATAATTGCAAACAATTAAAAAACATTTCAAAATATAGAAAAGTAACTTCTAAGTCATAATGCTTGCCTCTGTTTTGAAGTCATGTCTTTCAGTTTCTGGCTTCTTTTCGCTTGCTCAGTTTTGTCAGGACTTTAGCCTAACACAGTAACAATGTTCACAAGGGATGATGCTGTTGGGATACAAGATACAAGGCTCTGCAAGACACTCGACAGCATTACATTGGACTCTTTTAGGAAGCTGACAGCTCAGAGTTGTGCACTACATTCTCTGAATATACAACATTCACACATACCAGAAAAATCATTAACTAACAAATTAACAAAAGCATCCATATACTTTCTCTCCAGGACTGATACAGTGTTCCAAATAGCCAAAAATATACATTTGCAAAAGTTTGCCATTGCCTAAAATCAAATTTGAGGCCTAAGAGCTAAGGGTGCCAACAATACCAACTGCACCCCCGTGCCAACCTAATACTATACAAAATAAACAAAACAAAGGATAAACAGACAACGAGCCTGGCTTATGTTTTTTAAGTCTTATAAATTTCTTTCTTAAATCATTTTTTAGGCAATTAGATTCGACAATAACCTCATTTATTTGGAATTCAAAACATCCACGCATCAAAAGAGCGACCCTACAAAGACAAAAGGCAGAAGGCGGCATGGCTCTACCTAACTTCCAGTTTTATTACAGGGCAGCAAATATACAGGCGATAAGAACCTGGACACAAATAGAAGAACATACACAGGCTTGGACCGCAATAGAAGTAAAATCCTGCAGTACTTCTTTGTATTCCTTGCTCTGTGCTCCAATAAATACACGTTATGGGCAATACACTAATAACCCAATTTTGCTCCACTCACTTAGAATCTGGAACCAATGTAGAAAGCATTTTAAGACAGAGAAGCTTCTATGTGTGGCACCTCTGCAAGAGAACCACCTCTTTCAACCTTCACAAACATATGCAGTTTTTAATATCTGGAAAAAATTTGGAATTAACTTGCTCAGAGATCTTTATATAGACAACGTCTTTGCATCCTATGAACAATTACATTCCAAATTTAACATTCCAGCTACACATTTCTTTCACTATCTTCAAATCAGAAACTTTGTTAAACAGAACCTTCCAGATTTTCCTCATCTTGCACCCTCATCCATGCTGGAAAAAATATTGCTCAATCTCAAGGACTTAGACTCCATCTCTGCAATATATAAAATCATTTTACAATCCCTCCCTTTCAAAGATCCAAGAGGACACTGGGAAAAAGATCTCTTAATTAATATATCAGAAAAGGAGTGGAAAGTAGCAATGCAGAGAATTCACTCGAACTCCATATGCGCAAAGCATACAATTATACAACTTAAAATTATTTATCGAGCACATCTGTCTCGACTAAAACTCTCCAAAATGTTTCCAGGGCATGATCCAACCTGCGAACGTTGCAACCAAGTCCCAGCCTCACTAGGTCACATGTTCTGGGCCTGCACCAAATTAACATTATTCTGGACAAAAATTTTGAATTACCTCTCAGACAGCCTTGGACTCAGAATCCCTCCTAACCCATTAACAGCTATGTTTGGGGTTCTTCCAGATGGGTTTAAAGTGGAGAAGGACAAACAAATTGTAATTGCATTCACTACACTGTTGGCACGCAGACTTATTCTGATAAACTGTAAGAACCCAAACTCTCCTCTTTTAAGTCAGTGGGAAACCGATGTGTTATATTATTTGAAATTGGAAAAAATCAAATACTCAGTTAGAGGATCCGTACAGACTTTTTTCAAAACATGGCAGGATCTAATCAGTAATATTTTAAAATAAGTTCATAAAGCACAGAGAATTTATTAATTTAGGTATGTTTACAAGCCTTAAATTTAACGCCGTTTGGCCTGCTCTCTCTCTCAGGGATGGGGATCGATCTGTTCTTAACTCAATTTTTCTCTTTGTAAAAACTTGATTGCTTTGTATGGATTGTAATAAAATTAATAAAAAATAAAAATAAAAAAATTTCTTTCTTAAGCAAAATAGAACAACTACATATTTCATTTATCCTCCAATTCCTTTTCAATTTCCAACCAGTCTCAGTATACATCAATTCCAGTGCAACATATTAAGCATATGTTACTGTCTCATTATAGAGGCAGAAAAATCTAAAAAGGAACAAAATTGATCTCTGGAGAATAATATCAGTGATGGTTCAGTTAGGGAAAGCGTACTGCATAATAAATTACTTCAAACTATTAGCCATCACAACCAAAGCTAAAAAGAGCATATTTACACAAATTCTTTCCTTTTGTCCTGGCTAATTGTATTCATTCTAATTTTTTTTTCTTATTAAGTGCCATTAAATAAATCATTGACTATGTAAGTATGTTGCTTTCCCATTCCATTCCATAAAAAAATTGGAATCTAAAAATTTTTTAAAAAAAGTACAGAATAATGAAGTTAAATGTACAGTAGACTTCTCATCCTCAACTGTTTTTTGCTTAATTTTAGTTTTTGTGTTTGATAAAATGTTGATTCTTCAATTATTTCTAATACTTTTCTTAATGTAAGCAGTTAGCTATGAACAAGGCGGATGAAATACAAAGCATCTGTTACACAGCAGCAGATAAACTGGTTTAGTTTGCTCCTTTCTTCATTCATCATTAAATAGGAGCAGAGCAACTGATCAGCACATGTTGTGTAGACGTTACTCCAGTTCAAATCCTGTGTGGTGTTTATATGTGATACTACTTGTGGCAGGCCTTGTGGTCGAAGTTGGTAAGGCACTGGGCTTGACACTACAAGGATACACCTCCCTGTGGTCCATGTATTCAAAATGCATATCTAAATTGTACTATAGTGCAGTACTTGGAACTTGGCTTTGGATGGCATCTACTGTAGAAAGGCAAGTACATAAAATAAAAGCATTCTTTTTGATTTATGTGACAGAGATTTCTTCTCTTGAAAGAAGCATGCTGCATGTGGAAAATCTGAAATGGCCTTTTGGAAATGTGCCCAGTGAATGGCGGGTGACCACTTCAGAGTTGGTTCCTGCTTTGCACATACTGCAGTCAGGATAGGCTCTGGCTACCCATATACCTGAACAGAAAAAAGCAAGCACCCAAGAAAAACTTTCTGATACATTTAAAAGTAAACACACAATACTGACTGGATCTGAACTAACTGATAAACTAAAGAAATGGAAAAGAAAAGTTTATAATTAGCTATGGATTTGAATTAATACATTCTATTAAACTGGTTGGAATCAGACTTCCAAATTCTGTATTTCTGCACAGAATTTTGAATTAATTCATTCAGTCCCATTCACAACTCCATGGAACAAAACTAATCATGAGGTCTGAGAATCGCCAAAATCTCATTAACCATTTGTAGTAGTAGCAGCAAAATCATTTTTCTTGAAATGGATCATTCCCCACTTTTGATAAGCAACTAAAATGAAAAGGGGACCACAACACTCTCATCCATTACTGTACACAGACAGGTATATATTGTATTGGAAAAAAAAAAACATTTCTCCTACATTAATCATCGTTCTGCAGCAGAGATCCTCCTCGGCCCACACTGTTTGACTTCGCCCATGTCCCTCTAAACTCTCCAGACGGCGTCTGACTCTGAGTTGAGGTTACCTGTAGGATGAAACGGACGCCACCTCCTCCTTGATCTGTCTGTTCACGGCATCTGCTGCAG
The DNA here is from genome assembly GCF_016835505.1 of Polypterus senegalus. Taxonomy (NCBI): domain Eukaryota; kingdom Metazoa; phylum Chordata; class Cladistia; order Polypteriformes; family Polypteridae; genus Polypterus; species Polypterus senegalus. The sequence continues at coordinate 128,946,363 of NC_053155.1, forward strand.
CTCTCCCTTTGCCCTCAGCTGGGGCCTTTTTCTTCTCCTCCTGGTCAGCCTGAGCGACCTTTACCTTCTTCTTCACCTTTTTCTCCTCTGTTGCTCGCACTTGTTTTTCCTGCACTTGGTCAGCTAGCTGGCTCTTCTCGGGGGCGCTGTCACTGTCAAGTGGGGGCTTTTCTCGAACCCCATCGCCTGCAATTGAAGGCGTCGGGCTCGGCTTGGGAATCCAGGGGTGGTCTCCTCTCTTCTGCAAAGGCCAGGGCTTGAAATCCTTCTGGTACTGCGTTTCGTTGTTAAAGGGGGTGTCGGAAGGGTGGTACTCGGACCTGGGCTTGCAGCTCGGCTCTGGGCGAATCTTCCAGGGTTTGTAGTCCTGGCGCATCACCGACCCGCCGTCAGGTAGCGGGTTGGCGCCCGGAGCGGGCGTAGCCCTGGCAACCGTCTCCTGGTCGCTGACACAGGGCTGCGTTTCTATGGCGACCGAGCCGGCTCGCGCCGGGGGAATTTGCTGTTTAGCTTGGTGCTGTAAATGATGAAGCTGCGCCGTTTCGGACACATCGGAGTACTTGCTGAACACCAAAGGCACCGCAATGTCAGCTTTATCCAGCTGGTTCCAGAAACGGGCGATGCAGCAAGCCCTGGTAATGCAGGGCCATGCCATGACGAAGACAAGCTAGCACTGCTAACGGCTGCTTTCCAGCTTTCCCCGGTGTTCCCCCTCAGTTATCTGTATATCAGTCTACAAATGGGCCTGTTTTTGTTTCAAACTCCAAATACAGTTGGCGATGAAACCCGATTCAAATATTAGATGAGGAACATCCACCTGTACAATATTCTCAGTTTCTTCTTAAAATCTGCTTTTGCAAATCCAAAACTAAGAGAAATTACATCAGGACATGCTGTTAAAAGCGACGTGTAAATCGAATCCCTTTTCCTTCTCCGCGATGTCCTGTTAACAGCTAGTAAGTCTGAGCATCACTGTCCGACAGGCAGCTACAGATCCATTGCAGTACAGCGCCAAAAGAAAACAGCAGATGCAGTACGGCACTGGCCCCACCCGCCTCGTCTCAGCATCCCCTGAAGATGCGCACTCACTATCCAAACAGGGAGCAGAGAGAGAGACACCTGCCTCCGTCAGCACGTAACGTCTGGAAACGCAGAAATGGAGGAGGAGGACGAGGAGGAGGAGGAGGAGGAGGAGGAGGAGTGGGAGAGCACATTTAACTGTTTGAGTGTCGGAGCCTAGTAGAATCCGAGAGAGGGTGCGGGGTGGGGTGTCAGTGAGAGAGAATGAGAGAAAGACAGATGGGGGTCGGTTACGCCTTTTCATCTCTCTACTGATTAATAGGAGCAGACGGAACAGGCGAGTGTCTTGCAATTCATTTTGCACTTTTAGTCGCATGTGCTTCAGCGGAGAAACAGCAGCTTTGCAGCTCATGATGATTTTTAGTAAACACATTAAAAACAGAAGTATACCATTTTTTTTTCAAAACACCGTTTTACGAATAGCACCATTTTTACTTGTGTATTATTGTTACAGCAAACACACCGTATAATTATATAACAGAGGGGCAGCAAAATTACTAGAAGAGTCAGTTCGTGAGAAATGCTATATGAACCTGTGGCTTGGTTGTTTTAAGTCCAACTCCTGATCCACAAGACAAAGAGCCTTTTAAACTGTTTTCTGAGGTTTGAAATGGCTACAGAGTATCAGTCCAACTAATTGTAACAATGACAATCACTTATGTTGATTCAACATGTCATTCCATTATATGGCTTGTTCGTGGCCTATTTCTGCCACATCAGAAATCCTTGCCAGCTTTTTGCTGAAAGTTTACAAAGTGTTTTTGGGATCGGAATGGCTATTGCAGTATCACATGATACAAATATAGCTTCTGCACCATTAGTGAATTCTTTACACTTCATTATTAGTTGGCATCATGTCAAAAATATGAAGTAATTCAAATCTTTGGAGTCCCATAGTGTGAGTGTCAAGTGTATTTGTCAGTGCATGCTGCAATTCACTGGCCTACCACCTCTTAAAATTAATTCCCATGTTGTTAGTAAGTTGGCTCCTTCCATCTACATTAATGAAAAAAAGGTAAAAATGGGCAAAAGAACCCAGACATTACATGGTAGATTTCTAGGTGATTCACATCTTGTTGACCATTTTAACCCTTTCTTTCTGTTTTCCAGTTTCAAATATGGCTTTTTCTTTCAAAACATTGCCTCTAAGGCCAGCAACCAGGAGTTGTCTTTTCTCTGTTGCAGATGAGCCTGGTATTTGGCATGTGCAAGCACCTAACCTGTGGGGCGTCTGTTTTTCAGACTGCAGATGCCAGTTTGCTTATCTTTTATGCAGTTATGTATCCGGGGCTTCTGATTATTTTTCTATCCTGGTTAGATCCAGACCAGTTATTTTAATCAATAATGGCCATTTGTAATATTAGTAATATCTTGGGTATATTTTTTAGATCAAGCTATCAATCCATCCATTATCCAACCCGCTATATCCTAACTACAGGGTCATGGGGGTCTGCTGTAGCCAATCACAGCCATCACAGGGTGCAAGGCAGGAAACAAGCCCTAAGCAGGGCGCCAGCAAAATAAGTAATATGCTTTCCTCAGTAATTTTACTTACTTTATTAAAAATGTTTATAACAAACCCAGCCACAGGGGATGCACAAACCAGTGTGTTTCTTCATGTCATTCCCAAGCAGGATGAATGGGGAGGGTTACGCCAGGAAGGGCACCTGGTGTAAAATTTTGCCAGATCAACATGCGGACAACAATATAAATATCCACCAATACTGTTAGCCAACAGAGTACTGGCGGAAATTGGACTACTGTTGGCTGAAGAAGGAAAAGAAGAGAGGAGAGACATGTTCGGAGGAAAGAGGAGAGGAGGAAGGTAAAGAGAGCGGAAATGAGGGTATGAACTTTAAATGTTGGCAGTATGGCTGGTAAGGGGAGAGAGTTAGCTGATATGATGGAGAGAAGGAAGGTTGATATATTGTGCATGCAAGAGACTAAATGGAAGCGGAGTAAGGGCAGGTGGATTGGAAGTGGATTCAAATTTTTCTATCATGGTGTGGATGGGAGGAGAAATGGAGTTGGGGTTATTCTGAAGGAACAGTATTTCAAGAGTGTTTTGGAGGTGAAAAGAGTGTCAGACAGAGTAATAATTATGAAGCTTGAAATTATTATTAATAATAATAAATTTTATTTATATAGCGCCTTTCCCATGCTCAAGGCACTTCACAGAGTTTAAGAAAGAACAGCAGGGTATACAGTATATAGCATTGTACTAAACCAGATAAATAAATAAAGAAAAGTAAGATAGTAAATTCAGAGAAAAAGCCTAACAGACAACATAATTGATGGTCTAACACACACACACAAGTTGCATGAGCATCTTGACAGAGAGGTAAACTGAGAGAAGGGCAATAAAGTCAGGTAGAGCTAAAAGCCTTCCTGAACAGATGTGTTTTGAGATGTTTTTAAAAGAATTCATGGAGTCAGCTGACCTGATTAATTTCGGTAGGTCATTCCAGAGTCTGGGTGCTATACAGCTGGAGGCCCTGTCACCCATGGAGTGTAGATTAGTGTGGGGCAAAAAAGATTACCAGAATTAGAGGACCTTAGTGGGTGGACAGGCACATAGTGATGGAGAAGGTCACTGATGTAGTTTGGCGCAAGGTTGTTTAAGGCTTTGTAGGTTATTAGTAGAATTTTATATTCGATTCTGTAAGACACAGGGAGCCAGTGAAGGTGAAGAAGGATTGGTGGTATTTGCTCGCTGCTGCTGGTCTGTGTAAGGACGCTTGCAGCTGAGTTTTGAATAAGCTGGAGCTGTGATATAAGATTAAAAGGGGCATCTGCCTGTAGGGAATTACAATAATCGATGCAGGATGTGATAAAAGCATGGACAAAATTCTCAGTGTTAGAAAAGGAGAGGAAGGAGCAAACTTGTGATATATTACGGAGGTGAAAGTAAGAGAGTTTCTTAATGTGATTTATGTGGGCAGAATAAGAAAGGGAAGAATCAAAAATGACACTAAGATTCTTTGCAGTAGAGGCAGGTCTGATGAGATCACCGCCAAGATTGACTGGGAAGGAGCTCATTTTATTAAGTTGCACTTTAGTCCCAATTTGCAGGAGTTCAGTTTTGTTGCAATTTAAATTTAAAGAGTTCTGCTCCATCCAGGTTTTAATTTCACTGAGGCAAGTTGTGAGCTGAGAAAGCTCTGATGAAGTTCCACTTTTAACATTGAAATAGAGTTGAGTATCGTCTGCATGAAAATGATAACCCAGTCCAAAGCTACGAATAATATGGCCAAGGGGAAGCATATAAATACAGAAAAGCAGAGGACCGAGGACAGCGCCCTGTGGAACTCCTTGTATGACTGGTGCTGTGCTGGACCTGCTGATGCTAAGACTAACAATCTCTTGCCTGTCAGTCAGATAGGACTTGAACCACTGGAGGGCAGTGCCAGAGATACCCAGCATGTTCTCCATTCTGGACAGTAGAATGTCATGTCTGACAGTGTCAAATGCTGCACTGAGGTCTAACAGAATTAATATGCTGGTTTGTCCAGAGTCTTCTGCCATAAGCAAATCATTGGTTACCCGTAGCAGAGCAGTTTCACAGCTGTGCTGTGCTCTGAAACCAGACTGAAAGGGTTCCATCAGATTATTAGAAGTTAAGTAGTCGGTGAGCTGGGAAGCTACAACACGCTCAAGAACTTTTGACAGAAAAGGTAAGTGGGAAATAGGCTGAAAATTGTTAAGATTGTCAGCATCAAGACCAGACTTTTTTAACATTGGGGTTTTAGAGACACTTTTAAAAGTGAGCGACACAAAGCCAGTGTCAAGGGATGAGTTTATTATTGTTGTAATAGTCTGGATTATGGCATGAAGGCAGGATTTAAGTGGTGTGGTGGGGATGGGATCCAGCACACAAGTAGTCGGCCTCATCTTACAAAGCAGGTCATTAACAAAAGCAGATATGACTGGTGAGAACTTAGATAAGGAGCTGGATGGAGTGGGAAAACAGGGAGAGATATAAAAAGATGATGTATTTATGTTAGTTGAATTATTTAGATCTTTAGTTTTGTTATGGAAAAAGTGGAAATTGGAGGTGGGATGATGAATGTTGTTAGTACATATGCCCCGCATGTCGGGTGTGTGATGGAAGAGAAAGAAGATTTCTGGAGTGAGTTGGATGAAGTGATGAACAGTGTACAGAAGGGACAGAAAGTGGTTATTGGAGCAGATTTCAATGGACATGTTGGCGAAGGGAACAGAGGAGACAATGAGGTGATGGGTAGGTATGGTGTCAAGGAGAGGAATAAAGTACAGATGATAGTGGATTTTGCAAAAAGGATGGGCATGGCTGTGGTGAATACGTATTTTAAGAAAAGGGAGGAACATAGGGTGACGTACAAGAGTGGAGGAAGATGCATAAAGGTAGATTACATCCTATGCAGAAGAGTCAATCTGAAGGAGATTAAAGACTGCAAAGTGGTGGCAGTGGAAAATGTAGTTAGACAGCATAGGATGGTGGTCTGTAGGATGATGTTTGAGATGAAGAAGAGGAGGAGAGTGATGGCAGAGCCAAGGATCAAATGGTGGAATTTGAAAAAGGTAGACTTCAAGGTTCAGTTTAGGGAAGAGGTAAGACAGGCACTGGGTGGCAGTGAAGAGTTTCCAGATAGCTGGGCAACTACAGCAGAAGTTGTAAGCGTGACAGCAAGAAGCGTGCTTGGCGTGTCATCTGGACAAAGGAAGGAGGAATAGGAAACCTGGTGTTAGAATGCAGAATTGTAGGAGAGTATACAGAAGAAGTGGGATAGTCAGAGAGATGCAGAAAGTAGACAAAAGTACAAGGAGATAAGGCGGAAGGTGAAGAGAGGGATGGCAAAGGCTAAAGAAAAGGCGTATGATGAGTTGTATGAGAGGTTGGACACTAAGGATGGAGAAAAGAACCTGTACCAATTGGCTAGACAGAGGGACCGAGCCGGGAAAGATGTGCATCAGGTTAGGGTGATAAAGAATAAAGATGGAAACCTACTCACAAGTGAAGAGGGTTTGTTGAGAAGATGGAAAGAATACTTTGAGAGGCTGATGAATAAGAGAGAACGAAGGTTGGATGATGTGGTGACAGTGAATCAGGAAGTTCAAAGGATTAGCAAGGAGGAAGTAAGGACAGCTGTGAAGAGGATGAAGAATGGAAAGGCTGTTGGTCCAGATGACATACCTGTGGAAGCATGGAGTTGTTTAGGAGATATGGCAGTGGTGTTTTTAACCAGATTGTTTAATGGAATCTTGGAAAGTGAGAGGATGCCTGAGGAGTGGAGAAGAAACGTACTGGTGCCGATTTTTAAGAATAGGGGGGATGTGCAGAGCTGTAGTAACTAAAGGGGGATAAAATTGATGAGTCACAGCATGAAGTTATATGAAAGAGTAGTGGAAACTAGGTTAAGAAGGGAGGTGATGATCAGTGAGCAGTAGTATGGGTTCATGCCAAGATAGAGCACCACAGATTCAGTATTTGCTCTGAGGGTGTTGATGGAGAACTATAGAGAAGGCCAGAAGGAGTTCCATTGTGTCTTTGTGGACCTGGAGATAGCATATGACAGGGTGCCTCGAGAGGAGTTGTGGCATTGTATGAGAATGTCAGGAGTGGCAGAAAAGTATGTAAGGATATGCACGAGGGAAGTGTGACAGTGGTGAGGTCTGCGGTAGGAGTGATGGATGCATTCAACGTGGAAGTGGGATTACATCAGGGATCAGCCTTGGGCCCTTTCTTGTTTGCAGTGGTGAAGGAAAGGTTGACAGATTAGATTAGATAGGAGTCCCAGTGGACTATGATGTTTGCTGATGACATTGTGATCTGTAGCAAGAGTGGGGAGCAGGTTGAGGAGACCCTGGAGTGGTGGAGATATGCTCTAGAGAAGACAGGAATGAAGGTCAGTAGGAACAAGACAGAATACATGTGTGTAAATGACAGGGAGGTCAGTGGAATGGAGAGGATGCAGGTAGTAGAGTTGGTAACGGTGGATGAGTTTAAATACTAGGGATCAACAGTACAGAGTAATGGGGATTGTGAAAGAGACATGAAAAAGAGAGTGCAGGCAGGGTGGAATGGGTGGAGAAGAGTGTCAGGAGTAATTTGTGACAAAAGGTTATCAGCAAGAGTGAAAGGGAATGTCTGCAGGATGGTAATGAAACAAGCTTTGTTATATGGGTTGGAGACGGTGGCACTGACCAGAAAGCAGGAGACAGAGCTGGAGATAGCAGAGTTAAAGATGTTAAAATTTGCATTGGGTGTGAGAGGATGGTCAGGATTAGAAATGTGTACATTAGAGGGTCGGATCAGGTTGGAAGGTTTGGAGACAAAGTTAGAGAGGCAAGATTGCATTAGTTTGGACAAGTGCAGAGGAGAGATGCTGGGTATATTGGGAAGATGATGTTAAAGATAGAGCTGCCAGGCAAAAGGAAAAGAGGAAGGCCTAAGAGAAGATTTATGGATGCGGTGAGAGAGAATGTGCAGGTGATGGGTGTAACAGAGCAAGAAGCAGAGGACAGGAAGATATGGAAGAAGATGATCCAATGTGGCAAGCCCTAATGGGAGCAGCTGAAAGAAGAAGAATATTTAAATGTTTATAACAACCCTCTACTTTTCCTTCTTAAGTAATTTTTCCCATTTACTGTATGGTCTATGTAATTTCTTATTTAGAAATGAGGTTTTCTTTCTGTTGGGTGCTGCAAGTCTGTTTCCAGCAAAGGGTCTGGACTACCTGACCTTGTAGTGTTCTCTGTACCCCTGTGTGTGCACAAGTGCAATGTGAACTTTAAAGCTTAGCAAAGGGGCTTTAAGGGCTAGTACTCTTGACGCCAAAATTAGGACTGCATTCATTCATTCATTCATTCATTCATTTATTTATTTATTTCTACATTTTTTTCAGTCAATGCTATGTATTACAGGCAATTAAAGAGGTGAACAAAGTCCAGTTGTTATGCACTTATTTGTGTTTATGTGTTTTTTTTGTCATTTTTGAATGATTGTTTTTTAAGTTTGTTATGTATTTTCCATTACGTTTATAATTATGTGCTATGTTTCATTTGTTTTGTGGCTATTTCCTCAAGAGGTAAGGCTATCCTGACATCAACTCTTGAACGTGACCAGAGCAGGAGGCAGGATTTTGATTACAGTCATAAGTATTGTTTTTCCTTGATGAATTTTCTAGGTTTGATTATTTTTTGATTCTTGATTTTTGCTATCAGATTGTGAATCTGGAGATTGTTACCTTTGGATTACCTTTTAGAAACATACATTTTTGCTCATTTGAGCATTTTTACTCTTACTGTATTTCCACTTTTCTAAATAACACCCTCATTGTACCAAATACCACATTTATAAAGATTTTTTGTTGTCCTTCTGTTTGCAAGCTTGGGGTTTGTGGTAATCTCCTTTCTTGTATGGTATTTTGAAATAATTTGGGAAATGTCATCATATCTTGATTTGTTAATCCAATTTTCCCAACTTTGGGGCTTAGCCAGGCAGATGCTAGCAGGTAGCTGGCTGTGGCAAGCTGTTTTGTTGTGAGTCCCTTCTGGGCTGATTAGGGAAGGGCCTTGCCAGTTTTTGTAGGTCTTTCAGGAGGTCTAACTTTGTTATGAACTAGACTGCTTCAAAGCATAAAGTCCAAAAAAAAATATCCCAAAAATGGTCACTATAGTGGGGACAACAGTTAAAACCTGACTAGTCACAAATAGGGTTCTAAAAGTTCTAAAAAATATGAAAAGGCAAAAGGAGTTGCCCGAAAAAGGAAATTCAGTAACAAAGTCCCAATACACAATACAGTAGACAAATTCAAAACACAGAGCAAAGGGTCAATAATCCAGGAATTTCATAAGAACACAAGAAATATCATACATCCAACAAAACTCACAAATGCCAGAGCATTCGATGAACTGCAAGGGACTGTGGGACTTCCTTAGCCTTTATAGGACTGAGGGCAGTCCCTTGCAGTAATGGGCAGGTAGCTGCATCTCTTGGGGGAGCACCCACAAAACACAACAAACATAACAGAAAATAGACACAAAGAAACATAATAACCCACACTGCTAACATAAAAAAATAAAATAGACATAAGAATAGTATTTATACCCAAGCCCAGATGTGGGGACCCTTTCTGAAAAACAACACACCCCATTTTGACTCCTACTCACAATGCCATTACCTTTTGCTCCCATAAAAGTAGCCATAGTAATTTGAAAAAAAAAGAAAGATTATTATCAAGAATGTGTCTACCACAAGCCATTTCAACTGATCAGAATGGGGCTGTGTGACATCTTGATTTTCAATTTTCATTGATAGTGCTAAATTTGAAAAAGCAAGCAAGCCTTACCTGTGCTTTCTTCCACTTCATTTTAAAGAAATCAGCAGTATGATGTCCCTGGAAATATTGCATTGGATAAGATAGCATCACCTGAAGTCAGCAGTATGCCCCTGTTTAGAAGAAGTACAGTGTGGAGAGAGCAGGTACTGTATTTAGGAAATCATTTTTTCTATTGTTTGCTGTCCAGCACACCTGACCACAATGTTATTAGTGCTGCTTATGGGCAGCCCTGGAGTCTTGTGTTTGAGGCGCACACTGTGTATGTAGTCTGTGCATTCTTTCCATATTATTGTGGCTTGTTCTTTTTCACCTCAAAAGTCACCCAGTTCTAGATTTTAGATTAACTTGCTTGTCTTTCTATCCACAAGCAAAACAGAAACAGATGTTATTAGTTAGGTAAGCTAATATTCACCTTGGTCTCCAAGGTTTGGAGACGTCTATGTACATAAAGGACAATTCTGGCATGTCTCTACCAAACATTTTCATGCGACAAATGCCACTGGTGAAGCTGCCTATGTCATTGAAGCTCCTGCACAGTCACCTGGCACTTTTGGTATAAAGGAGGTAGTGAGGTTGCCAGGATGCCTGAGGCAGAGAAATGCAGGATGCAGCTCTGACAGAATAGCCATTGCAGTTTTCCAGGAAGTGCTTTGGGGCTGATGCTTAACTGGTTAGATTGAAAGATTAGTGTAGGTTTGTTAGAATGGAGTGGAGGCAATAAACAGTGTGGTGAAGAGAAGCAGACTGTTGTGTTTGGTAAGAAAGACAAAAAAAAGACTGGGTTAAGACATTCGCTGTGATGTCATAGTAACCAAACATTTCTTTGGATAATGTATGCAGTATGCATATATTATATACAAATAATGCTGTGGAAATTAGCATATTGATGTTGGATGTTAGAAGAAAACAAAGAGGTAGAGATTTTTCCATAAGGCATTGCTGTTATGATTTTGACTTAAAGCTAAAAGCAAAGACAAATTGATTAACAAATTATTTAACACAAAAATCAGTTGATTAACATTCATTCCAAATAGTTAAGCAAATTAGCTAAGAAGCAAATGAAATACAGAAAAAAAGGCCACCCAATGCTAAAAACAATGACATAAACAAATACAATAATGGAACAAAAAACCCAAGTTTTACAAATCAACACTACAATAATACTATAATGAGAAACCATCAAAACTATCCAATAATTGACAAGGCTAAATTGTATTGCAAAGGTGTAGACACCCACTTTGAAGAATGGCTGGTTTGGACGCAGTTCTGGACTGGCAGATATGGCAAAACACCTTAGAGGCACAGCAAAAGACTCAGAAACACCTCCTCCTGAAGGCAAGGATGGACTGAATTTTTGGACTGGCAGGACATCTGCCAATGGGCCACTGTCACAGTAGGCCATGCTGTCAGGGCACAGACTGTTAAACTGACAGAGTAAGTGAGAGAGAGAGAAAGAGAGAGAGGGAACTCAGAATCAGGGAGTCAAAGGACAGTGTAGGATCTGGTCCAGCCTTGTGGAACACAGCCACCTGTCATCTTGATTGAACTGCTCCTGGTAAGCCTGTTTGCCCAGTCCATCCATTATATCCTCCTGGCCAGGTATGAATCTCTCCTTTATCCTGGCCAGGATGCCTGTAACTTTCTCCTTGGCACATCTACCAGATAATAGTGGTGGGCCAGTCTGGACAAAAGTGCAAGGGCAATTTTTGATCCCAGTCCATTCCTGCCTGAAGGTGAGGCTTAAATACTCAAAGATACCTCTTCCTGTAATGTAACAAAAGATTCAGGAACTCATTCTGTAGCTGTGAAGTAGATCTCTGGGATATCTCCTCCTGGAGATTCAAAAAAGAATTCAGGAAAGCTTTCTCCAGGAGTCATAACTTTAAGATGGCACCTTCTGTAGGTGCAGCACTGGACTGTGGAACTCTTCTAGTGAAAATAACTGGAAAACAAGACATAACTCAGACAGTGAGGCAGGAAACACTTAACTGAGCAGGCATCAGAGCTGGAACACAGATCTCAGGGAGAGACAGATAGAGAGATAGCACTCTCCGGATGATCAGGCAGGGAAGTAACAAAAGGCAGAAGTAGTGACTGTACATGGGCAACAGTGAAGACTGAAAGTGGTGGCCAATGTGAGCATCGCCAATCTGTTTGCTTTGCTCACCAATACTGCAATATTTAGTACAATCAGTGTTAAGTGACAATGGTCTAATTAGTCCTGTTCTCTCATTGTTTTTTTAAATGCTTGATCACAGCACTTGGAGTTTTTCACTAGTCGCACAATCCTGAAGGTCTTCATTTTCCTCCTTATTACTACAAATTTTATATTCCTGTGAAAATCAATGCTACAACTAACCCAGTCTGAATATCTAGTGTGTGCCTACCAGCTATTGAAGTTTTCCTAAATATTTTGAACAGGACTAATGCCTGTCCTGTGCATACCAACAAATATGGTCTGAACCACGACAAATCCCTTTCCTTACTTTCTTTGCTCACACACCGTTGCTCTCATTATTGGGCTGGTACATTTTGTTATAAGTTTGGCTTATAGCTGAAATGAGCCCCAAAAGAGACAAAAAAATTAATTGATTAACAAATTATTTAAAAAATATTCAATGAATTAATGTTCATTTAAAATAATGAAACAAATTGATCAAGAAGCAACAAATACAATACAGTCAACATGTCACACAATACTAAAGGCAAATATACAGAAATACTGTAATGTGACAAAAAGGGCAAACTTAACCTAAGCCACTGTTATGATTCCTGAATCCATAAAGGGTAAAAAGGAGGGCAAGCCTCAGAAAAACTCACCAAAGAGCAAAACCTGCACTGTTTTCAGGTTTGGCCCTACTGAATCGGCATAGAAATCAAAGAGTAGCTGGTGCTTTGCCTTAAGTACTAGTTGGTGCAGTACACTGGCTGCCTAATCAGGTTGCCCACCTCCTTTAGCTCAACATAAAGGGGACAGGGCCGATAAGCAATATTAAAATATTGAAACTTAACACAATACAAAAATGAAAAACAATCAATAAGCAAAATACTGTCAAATAGATAAAATATAGACCAAACAAAACCTAAAACAGAAGTAATAACACACCCCACAAAGTTATTTTTAAAAACAGTAAAAAAAGATTAAACAAACAAGAATTAAACATGGGCCAGAGAAGCAACCTTGGTTGAAAAATAACAACCACAATATAGAAAATACTATAATGAGAAAAGGGCCAAGGAATACAAAAGGCCAGGACACAAGCAAACACTATAAAGATTTCAGTTTTAAATTTCTCTTATTCTGATGTTATTGTGTGAACTTTTTACATGGATGCCATCATATTGTTTTCTGTTCCTGCGACCACTGGTTGTCTTGTAACCTATGGATCACATGGGGTCTTACATCAGCTTCTTCTTTTGATGTTCTTGTTTTGACATTTTGACTGCTCTTCTATCTTAACCCTTCATCTTCTGATCTTCTTTTTCATATTATCCTGTTTTTGTCTTTTTAAGGACAAGACTGCCTTTTTTAATCTACGTAGACACAATGTTCAGTATCTTGCGTGAATGCCTCTTGCAACCATCATTATTTGACACCTCTGGGCCAATAAGCCTCTGATTCTGCAATTGTGGGAAGTTATCCTGCTTGTCAGCCATTAGCAGGCAGAGAGTCACATATTTAGAGGTCTAATAGATGTTGGAAGACCTGAAAGTAGATTTGCTGTAGTATAGCCAGAAATTAAAAAGTCTAAAAAAAATTTGGAGTGACATCACAATTAATGAAGGGCCAAATCTTAGTAATTATGTAAAGAAATTATGAATTCATAATTAGGTCTGAACCACTGACGAAATGTGTTGTTTGAAAGAAAAATAATTTCAAAAAGAGACAGCGTGAATGAGTCTGACACAAATCTCTTAATGTGCATGCTTTGCACAGCTTAAATAAATAAATAAATCAAATGCACATGCAAGGAGGCAGAGAAAGAAATGAAACACAAAGAAAGCCTTCTTTCAGGAAGAGATGCTAATGTGGACAAGGAAAAAGAGAAACAAAATGATCAAATCAACAAGAGTAGGTGTAAAAGCTGTCCAGCTACTTAATAGAACAGTAGGTGTGACTTTCCTTATGCTGTTAAACAAAAATGCATGCACTGTTTAGGTGGTTCCTTCATTCCTTATCAATAGAAAGCATTTGATAAGGTGCCACATGAGAGGTTGGGCATTAAAATTAAAAGAAGTGGGAGTTCAGGGTGATGTTTTTAGATGGATGCAGAATTGACTCAGGCACATGAAGCAGAGGGTGATGGTGCGAGGAACCTCTTTAGAATTGGCCGATGTTAAGAGTGGCGTTCCACAGGGGTCAGTGCTAGGGCCGCTGCTATTTTTAATATAAATAAATGATTTAGATAAGAATATAAGTAACAAGCTGGTTAAGTTTGCAGATGATACCAAGATAGGTGGATTAACAGATAATTTGGAATCTGTTATATCATTACAGAAGGACTTGGATAGCATACAGTCTTGGGCAGATTTGTGGCAGATGAAATTTAATGTGAGTAAATGTAAAGTATTACACATAGGAAGTAAAAATATTAGGTTTGAATACACAATGGAAAATCAAGAGTACACCTTATGAGAAGGATTTAGGAGTCATAGTAGACTCTACGCTATCAACTTCCCAAAAGTGTTCAGAAGCCATTAAGAAGCTAACAAAATGTTAGGTTATATAACACAATGTGTGGAGTACAAGTCCAAGGAGGTTCTGCTCAACCTTTATAATGCACTGGTGAGGCCTCATCTTGAGTACTGTGTGCAGTTTTGGTCTCCAGGCTACAAAAAGGACATAGCAGCACTAGAAAAGGTCCAGAGAAGAGCGACTAGGCTGATTCCAGGGCTACAGGGGATGAATTATGAGGAAAGATTAAAAGTTCAGTTTAAGCAAAAGAAGATTAAGAGGTGACATGATTGAAGTGTTTAAAATTATGAAGGGAATTAGTACCGTGGATTGAGACTGTTATTTTAAAATGAGTTCATCAAGAACACGGAGACACAGTTGGAAACTTGTAAGGGTAAATTTCGCACAAACATTAGGAAGTTTTTCTTTACACAAAGAACGATAGACACTTGGAATAAGCTACCAAGTAGTGTGGTAGACAGTAAGACGTTAGGGACTTTCAAAACTAGACTTCATGTTTTTTTGGAAGAAATAAGTGGATAGGACTGGTGAGCTTTGTTGTGCTGAATGGCCTGTTCTCGTCCAGACTTCTAATGTTCTAATAATCCAAATGAGGCACATGTATGTGTAAAGAGTGAAAGTAAGATCCATGGGACTACAGTTCTGGAGGTGAAACCATTGTTTCTTGAAAAAGTCTATATTTCTATAATGGTGTGTCACACACGTGTGAGTAGGAGGCAGCTAAAGGGCCTGGGTAACTGTAATACTACACCAGACCAGGGGGTGGCAGAGTGTGCTGACTGTCTCAGTTTCTTGCAGATCATTCCCGGGAAATCTCACCAGCTTCTGGCACCTCTGATGACGTCACTTCCGGTTCCAGCATAGATTACATAATTTCCTTCCCCAGCCCTTAAAACCGCCCTCTTACCTCCAAAGAGTCAGTTCTGTTTTGGTCTCAGTCTTGTGAACATCTCTGTTCAAATATTTCAAAAACTTTTGCAGCTGGGATATAATATACAGGTGGCTGCCCCAAACCTTTATGATGTCTGGAGACTCATTCTTATTACAGGTGTTAGAAATCATGTTCAGTCCTGCTTCAAATCTCCAGTAATGGGATATTTGGGATGAGATGGTACATGCTTTTCTTCCAGTTGTTGGTTACTTGTGTCCTCAAAATAGGAACATTGTCATCTTAGCGTTATTTACCTGAACAGGGAAAGCCTGAAGTACTAAAAACCACCTTGCCCAACTCAATTTAAAAAAAAAAAAATTTAGTTTAACTTATCAAATTAACTTGCTGGGCAATATAGTTGCTAGTAATTTCCCCAAATGTTATAGTCATACACATAACAAAATAAATAACAATTAATAGCATGACATACAATGCATGACACCATCACATTATATACAGTAATAACAAATATTAACACATTGCACAAAACACTATTTGACAATGTAGAATTGAACTCCCACTGAGTAATTTTAAAGACCTTACACAATAAACATAATTTAGGTTGAATAGAGGAGACTGGAGATTATGAAGAGACAGACATGAATCAGACTGGCTGCAGCAGGAAAGAAATGCTTTATGTGTCTAGCAGTTCTTGCTTTTGGTGCCCAGTAACGATGAAGGTAATAACTGAAAGAGATGGTTACCCGGGTGAGTGAAGTCTTTGGTTATATTTTCAGCATTTTATCTGCTTCTGGCATCTTTAACTGCCTTGTCTAGTTGATATTTACATTTGTTGTAGACAGCCCTGTCTTCACTTCTGTAAGCTTCCTCTTTAGCTGTTCATAACATGTTCAGGTCTTCAACAAAGCTTAGTTTCTGGCCTGCGATCATTTCTGATTACTGATTGGCATGAGCAGATTCATTGTCATGCTAAACTGTTATAGAGAAGGCAAGGATACTCTCAATGAAAGTTCTATAAATGTGGAACAATACTGATTGGGGCTTAAACTCTTTACGTTTATAGAGAAAAAAAAAATACGCTGCTAAATTTTTGATAATAGAAATAATGTTTTAATCCCAGTTCAGACCATGATAGTGGTGGCAAGAAATTTTAATGATTCCATGCTATTGACAGCGATACTATTTATAGAAGAGTAAGACACAAGGAGTGTCTCCTAAGGTCCACAAACATTTCCTCCATTTTCAGAGTATCCAGGGTGAGATCTTTGAGACTGCACCATCAGACCAATGGATACACTTCTCCTAAATTGCACCTTGTCCAGCCAGGCTGGTGTCATAAACTAACTTCAGCAGTTTTACAGATGGGTCACTAGAGGTGTGGAGAGTGATATAGGTATACACCTGAGAGCCCCAAATAAATAGTTCTAAAGAAAATTTGCCCCCATCATAAATAGTGATGGTCTTATGATGTCACGCAATGCCTACATGGTGACATTCAGCCACAATAAATGGCCACAATGAGCAAACAAAATAGCAAAGTTCATGCAGGAGCAAAAAATAAAAGTCAGTGCAGTAATGTTATAAAAATTAAGATAAAATATAATGATATGTGCTAAACAAATAAATAAGCATACATTGAGCACAAAAATTAATTTAGCACCTTTCAAACAAATTTCAAAAGGATTCAGGGGTAAATAATGACAATAACACAAATGAAAAAGAAAAAAGGACAGGGACAAAATCTTAACAAACCTGAAGATTCCACTTCAATCAGAATCAAAATGCTTCACCACCAAGTTTTGAATTTGATCTTTGCTGCAATTGGAAGTCAATGCAGAGAACAGGAAAATGTGATCACACAGAATTCCTTCTTATTTATTAGTGTTTAACTTGGGAATCAGTGATCCTAAACCACGGCAGAAAATTGCAGGCCACACCATAACTGAGACGCCAATATTCTTCACCATCAGAAAAGAAGTATTTGAGCCAATTCTTTACTTTGGTATGGGACTAACATGAATTTGTTCACTTGTTGAGAACAAAATTAAGGACTACTCATTTGACCCTTACTTTTTTCACTTCTCAGTGGATGACTGCTTGGTTTCAGTATGCCAGTTTGTTTTTGGTGCAGCAATTTGCATGTGTCTTAGACTGAAATTTCTATTCACACCATTTACAGTCGCTTGTCTGTTTATCTTTGCATCTGGCATCAGTTTGTAGGCATCAGTCAGGTTCTCTCAGTTCTTCACGGATGACATTAGCTGTTGATGTCCAACATCATCTTAGTTGGTGTCCCTCATGAAATGTTATCAGTATCATCAGAATTGCCTCTCAGAATTAATAAGATCTCTCCTAACAGCCACGGTTGCCAAAATAACAGTAAGTGGTTCTGCAAAGCATTTCTGTGCATCACTCTAAGAATGATCGATTGTTAGATTCTTAATTATATTAGTCACCAAATCTGTGTAGGCAGATCTGTGTTCAAAAAATTTGTATCCCTTCTTTTTTCCCATACTTCCATTTCAATCCCTTTATTTTTCACGTGAAACCACAATCAATGAAAGTTTTGCCCAGAGTCTCAATATCAGTATGCAGTTTTGTTTTGTTTGGTGTATTGCTGCAGTAGTTCCTGTTATTAGTGCTATATTGAAAAGCTTGATTGATGTATCATGGACAGGTTCAAATCTCTGTCTGTTCACAGTCTGGAGAGGAGTCTACAAGTTTCCCATGTGGTTTTTCATTCACAGGTTCACAGGTTACCATTCCACATCCTTAATATTACCTGGCGACTCTAACATGGCCCAGTATGAATGAGTGTGTATGTACTGTAATGGAAGTCATGCAGAGACTGGCATCCCAGCCGGGACTATATACGAATACTTACCCAGTCAATAATGGAAGGACCAGGGAAGACAATTTATTTGGGACGTTTTCTTCCCCAATATGTTAGGTGGCAGCCTCCTTGAGTTAGGATTCCATCACAGACGCCTGAACGGCATGCTGGAACCGGTAGTCCCGTTATACAGCCTTATTGGGTTCTGTGGGGAACACCAGGGAGAGCTGAAAGGAATAAAAATCTCTACTCTGTGGGACTCCCGACTGATCCGGATGTACTTCCACCTGATTATGCTGTAGCACTAGAAGTACTCTCTGGTCGAAGATAAAAAAGGCCACTCAACCTCATCCAGGCAAGTTGGAGTTTGGGTGGAAGTAGGACAGTAAGAAAGAAAGAAAGAAATTGTGTTTTGGTTTGTTTATGTCTTGTTTAAGCCTTCGTTCACACTGGAAGTTGTGTCTGTGAGGTTATGTCTGGGGTTTGGGGTGCGGCAACACGCCCTGGTGGTCACAGTATATATGCCCCTTGATAGACTGGGGCCCCATGCAGAACTGGCCTCATGCCTTGTGTTGTTAGGCTTAGGACTCATCTCCCAGAAGGTTTAGCAAATGGAAGGATGATACTGTATATCGCTTATATATTCTTGATTTTTTTTTGTTTTATTTATTCAGATATTTGCAGTTTACCTTAAATATTGTTAAATATATAGACAGGTAGGTCAGAACTCAGAATTAAAGTTATCCTAGTGCCTTTTTAATTATCTGACTGAAAAGGGCAGTAATTGTACTTAACACTTGTTTCTACTATAAAATCTTTTACTCGTGAAAGGTTCAAAGGGCTGGGCAGCCTTTCACATTGTCTTCCCATACATTCATGCATTGCGAAACCGGCTGTGAGCAAGCAATAGGAAAGACTTTGAACCGCCTGTCTGTTGCAGTTCTAGTGTATTCGTGCCGTCTTTCTTCCAGACAACTTGCACATCATCATCATGAAGATAGAATTTGCGCCTTTGAAAATGCCTTTACAGAGGCGGCTGGAGACTGCAGCTGTTTTACAATGGGTTTTCTCTTTCCTGGCACTTGGTAAGTGATTTTCCATTTTTGATTCTAAACTTTAGTTGTTAAAGCTTTTCAGATTTATTGCAATACTAGTTTAGCTCCTTTAGTTCCTCTGGTGAAATGAACGCTTCCTGTTGCAAATATTGTGCAACATGCTACACTTGGTAGTGTCAAAAGTTAGTCAGACACATGCCAGCTTGTCACGATGCAGTGTTTTTACTCTAAGTGTATTAGAGAAGTGATTGAAACGTAAGCAAAGATTCTGTATGAAAGGCATACAACATTTAAGCATTTTATACTTAAATTACCATATATCTATTTCTTGTAACCTCAGATAAACTTTATTAAGGGATACAGACATGCAGTGCTTGAGGCTGTTTAACTAATGGAGCAGGGCTTTTTTCTTAAAGGGCAAGATAAGAACCTTTATCTCGTGTAGCACTTATCAAGTTGGGCAGTGTCTCAAAGCGCTCTCCATGTTAAATAATGAGTGTTTTATACAGAACTACACAGCCAGGTGAAGTGATTCAAGGTCAGTGAGTCACTGGAAGAAAAAGAACCTGCAGACCTTTGGTTTCCAGGTGTGGGACATTTGTTCCTCTTTTTGTAAAAGTAAATGTCCATTAGAAGCTTAGTGGAACATTCTGCTGACATTTATTTGGAAGATAAATCTTCCACTGCAAACATTTATAATATGTATGTATAATATAACCATACGGTATATGTGAGTGTTGCATTACATTCATCATCACTGCATTTAAAATCTTACCAAAATGCACCTTTTTGTAAAAATCTCTTCCCAAGTCTGTCTTCGAATCTTTTTCTGTTATCACAGTTACATGAAGGCCAGAAAGTCTTAGTTTTTATCTTAATACAGATATTCTATGTATTGACTAAATAACATGATTATATTATTTGGCCTTTTACCCCTACTTATCCCCCTGTCCAGAACTACTTCCTGCCTTGAAACTGATGCAACTAGAAAAGGCTGTGACACCCTCCAACCATGTGGCAGAAGAAGCAAATTCTTTGTTCTTACTGATTTTATGTACTATTCGCCTACAGTATATTTGTGCTTTTCCTTATGCAGTTTTATAATTGTTTCATCCATCCACTTTCAAACTTACATAATCCATTTTAGAATCGACTGTATCCAGAGCCTCTCCCAGCAGCATGGGGCTTAAGGCAGGAACCTGCTGTCACAAGTACCAATCTTTTGTATGGCACCAATACTCATTCAAGTGGGGCCAGTCAGCAGTCTCCTAATAAGCAAATCTGTGAAATGTGAGAAGTGTACCTGGTATGGTAATCTTGTTATTTATGTTGTACTAACTTATATTGCTATTCAATATGAAAGGATCTGTGTATATATCAGAGGATATAATGAAAAGAAAATAAACTGCTCAAAAAATTTAAGAGAACACTTTTGACAACACATCAGATCTCAATGGGAAAAAAAAAATCATACTGGATATCTATACTGATATGGACTGGGTAATGTGTTTGGAATGAAAAGATGTCACATCGTTTGATGGAAATGAAAATTATCAATCAACAGAGGACTGAATTCAAAGACACCCCGAAAATCAAAGTGAAAAACTTGTATGCTGCAGGCTAGTCCATTTTGCTGAAATTTCATTGCAGCAACTCATAATTGGTACTCAGTAGTTTGTATGGCCCCCACATGCTTGTATGCATGCCTGACAACCGCGGGGCATGGTCCTAATGAGACGACGGATGGTGTCCAGAGGGATCTCCTCCCAGATCTGGATCAGGGCATCACTGAGCTCCTGGACAGTCTGAGGTGCATTGGTTGGACCAAAACATAATGTCCCAGAGGTGTTCTATTGGATTTAGGTCAGGTGAGTGTAAGGGCCAGTCAATGGTATCAATCCCTTCATCCTCCAGGAACTTCCTACATACTCTCACCACCTGAGGCCGGGCATTGTAGTGCACAAAGAGGAACCCAGGACCCACTGCACCAGCATAGGGTCTGAAAATGTGTCCAACGATTTCATCCCGATACCTAATGGCAGTCAAGGTGCCATTGTCTAGCCTGCAGTGGTCTGTGTCTCCCACCATGGATATGCCTCCTGTGGCTGGGCGGTGGAAGGACAGAGTGGAAACAGTCGGAACTTGGGGATACTAATCGGGTCGTCCCTTTTTAATTGTCACGAGATGAATATACAATATATAAACAAAAAGCAACGAAAATAGTGCTTCAGCGCTGTCCCAAACAGGGACCTCTTTCAGAACAACAGTACTTTCGAGAGTCATGTGCTCCGCTGTGACTCTTTGCCGGCACTTCCTTTATAGCAGTATTTCTGGAAGGGGCTGGATTATGTGCCCTGGCTGGGCAGCTTCTTGGAGCTGTGAGGGAAGAAGAACAGGGCAAGGTCAGCAGTAGCCCCCCTCTCATCTCAGCAGGCTATTGTGTACCTTTCCCCGGCCCTTAGAGGATGACATGCATAACACTCCCCAGACTATCACTGACCCACCACCAAACTGGTCATGCTGAATAATGTTACAAGCAGCATAACGTTCTCCATGGCTTCTCCAGACCCTTTCACGTCTGTTACATGTACTCAGGGTGAACCTGCTCTCATCTGTGAAAAGCACAGGGTGCCAGTGAATGAGATGCCAGTTCTGCAAAATTCTATTCTAGGGCAAATGCCAATCGTGCTTCACGGTGCCAGGCAGTGAGCACAGGACCCACTATTGGACGTTGGGCCCTCAGTCCACCCTCATGAAGTCTGTTTCTGATTGTTTGGTCAGAGACATTCACACCAGTGGCCTTTTGTAGGGCTCTAGCAGTGCTCATCCTGTTCCTCCTGGCCCAAAGGAGCAGATACCAGTCCTTCTGATAGGTTAAGGACCTTCTACAGCCCTGTCCAGCTCTCCTAGAGTAACTGCCTGTCTCCTGGAATCTCCTCCATGTCCTTGGGTCTCCCAGCACAGTCTCAGAAAACCTTCTCCGAATGGTACATATTGGTGTGCCACCCTGGAGAAGTTGGACTACCTGTGCAACCTCTGTAGAGTCCAGGTATTGCCTCCTATGATACCAGTAGTTACACTGGCCATAGCCAAATGCAAAACTAGTGAAAAAACAGTCAGAAAAGATGAGGAGGGGGAAAATGTCAGTGGCCTCCACCTGTTAAACCATTCCTGTTTGGGGGTCATCTCATTGTTGCCCCTCTAGTGCACCTGTTGTTAATTTCATTAACACCAAAGCAGTTGAAACTGATTAACAACCCCCTCTGCTACTGACCAGATCAATATCCCAGAAGTTTCATTGACTTGATGCTATACTCTCATTAAAAAGTGTTCCATTAATTTTTTGAGCAGTATATGTTGTGCAACGTAGAAACACACAAAAACAGACACAAGCAACAAAACTATTCCTGTCCTGGGCCTAACTCAACACAAAATCACATACCTACCTTTTTACTTCACTCTAGTTCCTCTGATCAATCTTCCTTCTCCTTTCCAAGTGAGCAGTTTTCTGCTCTTCATTCCCAGCTCTAACCACTCTTTACTGAGGAACTGTAGCTCCTTTCAAAGAGAGGCCCTGGAAGATATCTGGGGCATGTGGCAGCCTGTCAGAAAGTACATAAAGCAATGCCATTGGGACAAATACAGCTGTCCCTTTAAAAGGCCAGAACCCACAATTGTGGCCAGAGTACAGCAGCAACCTACTACTGCTTCAGACAGGCTTGGAGAACTAAAAACTTACTTCATGACTTTCTCCAACAGCCTCCAATGTTCCCTCTGGTGTGTGGCAATGGTCTGGCCCTACTCACAAATGACACCTTGGCTTACCATGCAGTGCACTTCACCACCCTTCCACACCTTGTGCTGTCCTTCATTATATAAAGTAAATGGGAATAGAAGGATCCAGAAGACAGAAGAGGGGTGTGAGCCAGGTCACAAATCTCCAGGTGATATATCAGTTGGACCAGGAGCGAGCTCCTAGTTTCCACCACCTGGTACACCTGATCATTATCTAGTACAAAGTGATGTGAGGGTGTCAAGAACCCATTGGTGGGATGCCCATCCACTGCAGCAACAACATTCCTTGGATACTACAGGGAGCTGTCATTCCACTGCTAATGCTTGATGGACGTGGGTAGGGAGTGAAACTAAAGCTGCAGTGAGGCCAGTGGGTCGGGGCAGTGTCCATAGACCTTGCAGGGTCACGGTTTGAGTCAGGCATCACTGGAGTTGCTGTATCATTATTGTCCAGTCCAAGATCTGCCAGATCATATTTACCTGCTCCTGGGCCTCTCCTCTGGACGATGGGTCTTATAGCCAGGCTCGTTGCCCCAGGCAGGCATGGTGGTCCCTTGCCCAAATTTCTGTGGGGCCATTATCTTCCTTGGGAACACCACCACACACCATCATCAGAGTTGCCCCTGAACTACCAGACAGCAGACAGAGGTAGGGTACTTCCTTGACTTGCTGTGGATGCAGGTTAGACAGCCCCTCTTACTGTCATATTGTTCAGACAGGATATACTGGCCTGCAACAATGAGGATTGAGAATCGAGGATGTAGGCAGTGTGTCCATTTAGTTGAGCTGTGCCTTAAAAGAGAACCATGAGAGGGTTAGGCATGACCTCAAAGCAGTACCTTTCTCCCCAAGCCCATCCATAGTTCATTGGATCTTCCTCGCAGGGACAGTTGGCCACCATTTGTTCTTGCTTGCCACAGCGGTAGCACTGAAGAGGCAGGGATGACTGCTCCCTTCTCCATGGAGCCGTTTTGGTCTCCCTGGTTCGCGTCTTAGCTCTCTGCGATCAAGCTGGGTGAATCAGTGTCATTCCTCTGGCCGCTTGTTCTGGCTGGAGGCCTGATGACATTCAATGAGTTCCATATATATATAGTACATATATATATACTGGCAATTAGGGGCAGACCCACCAAATCCCAGTTACAACCACACAATGACATTTATTTTATTTATTTTTACAGCATTCCTTATTCAGACTTATTTCTCTGACAATAAACAATACAATCTTTTTCTTCCTCCACTTCCTCAAGTCAAGCTATGTCCTCCTCCTCTCCCAACTCCCTCAACGATGTAGAGGTCTCCTTTTTAAACATGACCCATGACTACTTCCATGACAAAACCATAAGCTCCAAGAAGCACTTTTGATTCAGGTGGAGCTATGTTGGGACATGAGATCCTTCTTTTGACAGCTCCCCCTGGAGGCACACATAGAACAGAGCAGACCTATGGAACCACAACTCCTATGTTGCCCTGCTGGTGTCCAAATAAGGAACACCAACAGTTATGCTGCCATCCAGAGTACTGAGGAGTAATACAGGTGCTGGTCATAAAATTAGAATATCATGATTTATTTCAGTAATTCCATTCAAAAAGTGAAACTTGTATATTAGATTCATTCATTACACACAGACTGTATTTCACATGTTTATTTCTTTTAATTTTGATGATTATAACTGACAACAAATGAAAGTCCCAAATTCAGTATCTCGGAAAATTAGAATATTGTGAAAAGGTTCATTATTGAAGACACCTGGTGCCGTACTCTAATCAGCTCATTAACTCAAAACAATTGCAAAAGCCTTTAAATGATCTCTCATTCTAGTTCTGTAGGCTACACAATCATGGGGAAGACTGCTGAATTGACAGTTGTGTAAAAGACGACCATTGACACCTTGCACAAGGAGGGCAAGACACAAAAGGTGATTGCTAAAGAGGCTGGCTGTTCACAGAGCTCTGTGTCCAAGCACATTAATAGAGAGGTGAAGGTAAGGACAAGATGGGGTAGAAAAAAGTGTACAAGCAATAGGGATAACCGCACCCTGGAGAGGATTGTGAAACAAAACCCATTCAAAACTGTGGGGGAGATTCACAAAGAATGGACTGCAGCTGGAGTCAGTGCTTCAAGAACCACCACGCACAGACATATGCAAGACATGGGTTTCAGCTGTCGCATTCCTTGTGTCAAGCCACTCTTGAACAAGAGACAGCGTCAGAAGCGTCTCGCCTGGGCTAAAGACAAAAAGGACTGGACTGCTGCTGAGTTATGTTCTCTGATGAAAGTAAATTTTGCATTTCCTTTGGAAATCAAGGTCCCAGAGTCTGGAGGAAGAGAGGAGAGGCACAGAATCCACGTTGCTTGAGGTCCAGTGTAAAGTTTCCACAGTCAGTGATGGTTTGGGGTGCCATGTCATCTGCTGGTGTTGGTCCATTGTGTTTTCTGAGGTCCAAGGTCAACGCAGCCGTCTACCAGGAAGTTTTAGAGCACTTCATGCTTCCTGCTGCTGACGAACTTTATGGGGATGCAGATTTCATTTTCCAACAGGACCTGGCACCTGCACACAGTGCCAAAGCTACCAGTACCTGGTTTAAGGACCATGGTATCCCTGTTCTTGATTGGCCAGCAAACTCGCCTGACATTAACCTCATAGAAAATCTATGGGGTAATGTGAAGAGGAAGATGCAATAGGTCAGACCCAACAATTCAGAAGAGCTGAAGGCCACTATCAGAGCAACATGGGCTCTCATAACACCTGAGCAGTGCCACAGACTGATCGACTCCATGCCATGCCGCATTGCTGCAGTAATCCAGGCCAAAGGAGCCCCAACTAAATATTGAGTGCTGTACATGCTCATACTTTTCATGTTCATACCTTTCAGTTGGCCAACCTTTCTAAAAATCCTTTTTTTGCATTGGTCTTAATTGATATTCTAATTTTCCGATATACTGAATTTGGGACTTTCGTTAGTTGTCAGTTATAATCATCAAAATTAAAAGAAATAAATATTTTAAATACATCAGTCTGTGTGTAATGAATGAATCTAATATACAAGTTTCACTTTTTGAATGGAATTACTGAAATAAATCAACTTTGTCATGATATTCTAATTTTATGACCAGCACCTATACATAGATGGAAGGCAGTCTGACACTCATTTCTTCTGGCCTCCCAGCTGAGAAAGGGAAAGGCAACTATAATAGTCAGCATGCTCCACCCATTATACAGTCCAACCATAATACTGGTCTCCCAACAGGATAAGAAACTTTTGTACCCACAAGCCAGGACTCCATTGTATCTTATTCTCCCACCATGCTGACATTCCACACCCTGTCTGTCTCCCCTAACATCCATTATATCAGCCTCCCAGTCAGGAAAATAAATGGAGTCCATCTCAGCCGGGATGCCCATCCATTTGTGACTATTTGAATCATGAAGCCAATATCTTAGGCTTTGAATTCCACACTTTGTTTTTTTTCTGTGAGTGTCTGTTCTCCTCATGTCTGTCTGTGTACTCTCTTGGTTCTCTGGTTTTCTTCACACATCCAAAATGACATGTGTGTTAAGTGAATTGATGGTTCTAAATTATTCCTTTTTGATTATGGGTCCAAGTAGTGAGTGTGTGCCCTGCAGTGGACTACCTTCTTGCTCAGGGCGGTTTCTTGCTTTTTGCCCAGTTCTTCTGGGATAGGATATAGCCCACCAAAAGCCTGAAAAGGACAAAATGAGTTTCAGAATGTAGCCATTTAATTGGCCTCAGTGGCAATCAAGTTTGACTGACTGACAAGACAAACTGTAGATCAATTCTTACTACCGAAAATGTACATATTGTTGCCACCCACCTAATTTCTTTCATTTTCTAAAATTCATTTAATATCACTGCTAGGCTTTTTATTCAGTGTCATTATAACATAATAACAGCAGCAGATATTTTAGTGGTACATGGCCTTACTCTGATATAAATGTCAATGTTATTTTCAAGGACAAGTGCAATGTAAATTTCTCATACACTGAACTGAAATTGTAAAAGCTGTATTCCGCTTATAATTTTTCCAAATGATAATGCAAATAAGAAATTTTTTGATGATCTTATTTTTTCCTAATATTTGTTAGAAGTCTGATTTAAAATGAAGTGTGTACTGATATGAAGTGACCTAGCATCCCCTATAGAGGTAACTCCTGATGCTATGAGAATAGATAATGGTCTCTCATGACCCTGAACTGAGAGCTGCTGTAAAAATATGATGAATGATTGAGCTTTCGATGATTTGAGCTGCAGACAGAGGGCACTTTCTCTCCCCCATTTTGCTACTGACAGAATGACTTATTCTTATAATTTCAGGTTTGTGTTTTCTAAGTGGCCATTTGATATCATTACACTACTATAATCGTTTAGTCAATAGTCCTGGGATGCAGTTCAGCTCTGTCCATCACCTGATGTCTTTTCATTAACTGGAAGTACTTGTCCTTCACTGAATTCAGATGCGCACAATACAATCAATATCAGGTCCCTCAGACATAACCCTTATTTACCCATTTTACAACTATGGGGTTTATTTCAGAGCTATTAAATATGACTACAGCTTTAAAGTCCTAGACTGGGGCACACATTTATCAAAATGTGAATAAGTAACACAAGAAACATGTATTGCAGTCATGTAGAAATAAAACTAACCTAAACTGATTCATTAAACAGAGAGTGTTTGTCTTTCATTTGCTCTATAAAAGCATGTTATTAGGCCTAAATTGTAAAAAATAAGCATTTTAAAGCAACACCTCTTATGTTTTCACAGTTGTAACCACAAGGAGAAACCACTAAGGCTCTAGTCACAAACATAATGTCACCCAACACTGTTCTTTACTTTTACTTCTATTTATTTAGCTGACACCTTTATCCAAGGCGACATATGATATAATTGGCTACATCTCTTTTTTGGTTTTTCAATGGCGGCACCCAAGGACCTCAGCATGGCGGCGCTTCCAGACTTCTATTCTCATGCCTCCCTGCGGCTGTCCAAAGCGGGTTCAGCTCAGATGAACACTGCCATCTGCCATGTGGGGGAAGGAACTGCTCCTAGCATCCATGTTCTCCCAATCTATCCATTATTCTTCTAGCCCAGTTGGGATGAAGACTGTCAGACTTTCCAGCTCGGTTAAGTCTCCACTCATTCCGTCCCTCCATTATGGCCTCCAGGCTGGTCAAGAAATCATCCTCCATTCCGAACTGAATGCCTGTCCTTCCTCATTGGCACTTACACAATGAGACCTGATATTAATCCTGACTATTGGACATAAAATGTTTTCTTTTTTGAACATGTATATGTGTTTTTGTACATAATGTTAAGTTAATTTGTTGGAATTTATTCGTTTTAACTAAATTTCTATTCTTGAGTTCAGCAATTAATTTGCACTTTTTTGACAAGATACTTATGTCACTAAGACGCCCTAAAGTGACTTTGCACTTTAGGGTGCTAACAATCCTAACTCATTTTCTTCTATAATCTACCCGAACTCTTCTCAGTTGTGAGCCACATTCTTTTTAGTGCTAAGTGTCAAATGTGGTTTCTCATTTCTCGTTATACAAATATGACACTTATGGTGCATTCAAATGTTGGTGTTTAAAACAACACTACATTGGGCACTAAAGTCAAATTCATACAGTCATAGAGGCAGACGCTACATAACAAGATGGAATATGCCATGTAAACATTGCTATGATGGTGTTTATCATGATAATGGCATCTCATGACCTTGAACTGAGAGTTACTATTAAAAAATGATGGAAGAATGAACTTCCAGTGATCTTCGCAAAAGGTGCTATAATAGCTTCCTATATTTCTTTTTATTGGTGAACAAATACAAATACCTTTATACTGCATCTTAGCTTACTGAACTTGATGTTTATGTATATATAGTGGTCCGGCCAGAGGACTTTATCCACATCGGCTGCAATGTTCTCCCATGCCAAGCAGTGCTGGAAAAATCATCTTGCATAGTGGCTCCATCTTTGGCATTTCTCTGTGTAGATGTTGTCACATGCTTCCTCCATTTGCTAGAGTAGTGCCACACACTTGTGAGGTCTGTGTCCACCGCCCGCTGAAAACAATTCCTCTGTTGGATTTAGAAATGGGGAATATAGTGGAAGGTACAGGATTGCAAAATGTGAGTTGTTGGTGAACCAATCATGGACCAGAGTGGCCCAGTGGAAACTTACATTATCCCAAATGACAATGAAAGTGTGCTGCTCTGGTTCCTTTTCCTGTGGGAGGAGAAGGATATTTTTGACTATGTCAATAAATGTTAGGAAATGGGGAGTGTTGTAGGGACCATGTTGTGCATGGTGATGTATGACCTCACGCTGACCAATTGCAGAACACATGGTGACATTTCTGCCATGCTGCCCAGGGATATTGACAATGGCACGGCTGCAAATGATTTTCCTGGTCTTCTCCAGGTTGAACCCTGCCTCATCAATGAAGATATATTCATAAGGATCAGCACTGGCATCAAGGTCAAGCACTCTCTGAAAAAGGCAAAATGAACATATCAGGCAAAAAGCCTACATGCACGAACACTGAGGTACATAGTCACATGTCTTTATAGAGTACTGAGAGGATGCTGTACTCACATGCACATATTGGTAACGTTGCACCTTCATTCGGTCAGAGTTGTGCTCTGACGGAACACAATACATCCGTTTCATCCTCAGCAGGTGTTGATTGAAGAAACTGTTAACTGTGGACAGGCTGACATGGTCAATGTTTGTGAACTGGATATTGTCTTCTAGGACTTTCTCAGGGTAATGGCATTATTTTTTGATTATGGTAATCCCTTACTTGTCTTTGAATGGAGAATCGCTTTGAATTGGGAATCGCTTTTCTCTGCTTCCCACAGCACAGTACACCAAGCACCTAAACACAGTCCAAGCAAAAAGCATTTCCTGCTTCTTCTTCTCCGCCTCCACTACTCTCCCGGCAAGCTTCCTGTACGTCTTCCCGACTCTGGCTCCTCGAGTAGTGGTGGTTGGCTCCTTTTATAGGACACCCGGAAGCACTTCAGATGTCCAATGATCTTCTTTTGGCAGCACTTCTGGGTGTGGCAGCATCCCTGCCGAGGAGGACTCAGCCTTTCTGCAACCCAGCAGGGTTGTGCTTCCATGCTCCAAACCAGTAGTACTATACCACGCGAAAGGGGGCTGCCTTCTGTCGTTCCAGGGGAGGTATTACCCCATGCAAGTTCCTTCCCCCAGTCTTTCCATTATGGAGGCATCTCAGCCTGGTAAGAATCGTAGCTGTTCATTAGAACACACATTATAGGATACTCATTTTACACTATAGCTATGTGAATGTAAGACAAAACATTGCACTATAGGGTACATTTCTGTGAGTACTGTAGATATTCATAGAAACCATAAAGTTATAGTATACTTTACTTACTGTAGAGAGTAGTGTAAAACTTCTCAAGTGTTCACTTACCGATTCTCTTCTCTAAAGGCCTGGATTACTGAGGCAAATGTAAAATGGCTCAAATTCAGCTGGACTCGCCGCCCAGCTTCAGTCATGGAATGATTGATTACATGTTCCATCATAGTTTCTTGGGAAATACTGACTCACCTTTGCCTTCCTCTTCCTCCTCCTCATCCTCGATGGACTCTGCTGTCTGCTGAGCCTGCTTTCACTCTCACTGTTCCTCTTTCTCTGTGTTCTTGCCTAACACCTGTCTTTATATGTAAGTCACTTGAGGCCTCCTTTATTCTCTGACATACAGTTTGATTCAATTGTTCTTCCAATTGAGTTTGCACAGGCACAACATGAGTGAGACTAATTGATAATCTAGGCGTTGCATTTTAAAGGCCAGTGTTTCTAGGTGAACAAAGTTTGCTAAATGATTTAGAATAATATCTCAGTGAGACCAATGGAATTGTATTTAAAGTGTAGCAGTTTGGAGTCACTATGTTAATACATGAGCTTCATGATTTCAGAATTGTGTGCATAGTTCCATTTTTTGCGCTTATAAAATGGGGAAAAACTGTAATTCAGCTAAAATGTTCTTATAAAATGCACTCCATTGCACAGTCTTGTATCTTGTATCTGTCGGGGCTCATTTTCATTTCATAGGTGGCAAGCTTATCATATACTGTTACTTGCGTTCCCTGACAGCATGCTGTTTTAATGCGCCTTCAAAACTGTTTCTCTCACATATCCAGTATGGTGCCTCTCATGTCTCCAATATGTGGTCTCCTGCACTCTCTGTCATATTTAACACTGTGTCAATTAGTACTCTCAAAGCCTTTATTTTTATGCATAGCCCGGAGTAGAAAATCTTTTTGGAAAAGTACTTTTAAACAGCCAAAATGTTACATGAGATGAAATCAAGACAACTGGTAACTTGTCAATGGTTTGGTTGCTTGTCAGTGAGAGCATTCTGATCATTACCGTGTAGTTAATTGCAGTAACATGTTCACTAAAAGATATCTCAAGCATTTATAGTTTGTCCTGTTACAAACATATACAAACTTCTTTTTATTTTAAGCTTCACACTTTCCCAAACTATTAACTCTGGCACTATATATGTGGCTAA
The DNA here is from genome assembly GCF_016835505.1 of Polypterus senegalus. Taxonomy (NCBI): domain Eukaryota; kingdom Metazoa; phylum Chordata; class Cladistia; order Polypteriformes; family Polypteridae; genus Polypterus; species Polypterus senegalus. The sequence goes on from NC_053155.1 coordinate 128,977,611, forward strand.
GGATCTGCGCTGGTATCTGGAAGGTTGCTAGTTCAAATCCTGTTACTGTCAGAACGGATCCTACTCTGCAGGGCCCTTGAGCAAGTCTCTGAATGCCACATTCATCTGATCCTGATGCCAGTGTACTACTAAAGTTCAGTTTGTTGTCTCTGGTGAGGCTAGCAGTATAATAACTAACTTCTGACACCAGTCTCCACTTTCTAAGATGTAGTGTAGTACAGTATGTAGTACAGGCTGTGATTATCACCATGTGTTTATACAGAATTTCTCAAGGGCAACATGAATCCATATGCCATTTCAGTCCACAACATATTGCATCTGCTGATACTCCAGTCACTGAACCCAGTCATCGCCAGCTAGGTACCCTGGCTGCATTCTGTCCCATATGCACTGTAGATATAATCCACTTACAATCCACTCTACAATTGAAATCAGCCCCACCAGAACTTCTTGTACACCTTGGGAACAGGCCACTGTGGCAGTGGCATTTTAAATGTTTTGCTGTGCCATATCTTCTTGGCTTTTTACCTGCTTATCCTACTAGCCTGGTGTCATATTTAAATGGCACAATATAATATGAAAGTGAACTTTGAATTGGGTTTAGGTGAAAAACGCTGACACAGGCAAGGAAACTTTGGCAATTTATCAAGATTGACAAGTTATCCCATTTTTCTATTCATCCACTTCTGGAGCCCACTTAGTCAAGTTATAAAGCCTTATTTTTTTCATTCTGTTTTTTTTAACAGGCAGGTAGAAGCCTTGCTTCATATCTGGGATGCTTTCTGTGCTGTGTGGAGTTCCTTTGCTCTTCCTGTGCTCTTATAAATTTGAATTGGCTGTAGTTGAAAGGAAAAATACTGGAACAGAGAGCATAGACAACTTCTCCCTTATTTTCTCCACCCATTTCTGCAACTCCTTTAGTTCAGTTATAGAGTTGTGGGGGGCAGAAGCAATTCTGTGACTGGTCTTTTATCTATCTATCTATCTATCTATCTATCTATCTATCTACATATACATATATATATACACAGTATATAAAGAGAGAGTATATGTATATGTATATACATATGTATATATATCTCTCCATGTTTAAAATCCAACGTCTATCTGTCTGTATGTCTGTCCGCTTTTCACAATGGAACTACTTAGCGGATTTAGATCGGGTTTTTTTCTATAATTTGCTTGAACATTCCAGTTGATTTTGCGACTTCTCTCATTGCGCTATGTATCATAGTTTGCTTGCGGTACCGATTTATTTGTGCGAATGTGAGAGATATGTAGCAGGCTGAGGGGAGGGGGTGTGGGGCCATCCTCACTCATGCACGTGCCACAGGGCATTCCTTACCTCCACTTAGCTAACGAATGAGAGAACTACTTAACAGATTGAGATCGGGTTTTTTTTTCTATAATTTACTTGATCATTCCAATTGATTTTGTGACTTCTGTCATTGCGCCATATACCATAGTTCACTTGCAGCAGCGATATATTCGTGCTAATCTGAAATAGAGGCTGCGGGCCGAGGGAAGGTGGAAGCGATGACGTCAGGAGTTGGGAGCCAGGCAGGACCCTCCTCACTGTCCTATTTCACTACTACACGGGAGGAGCCGCAGGGGACGGCTGGTATATATATTATGTGAAGAAAAGAGATCAGAGAGAAAGATTAAGGGTTGGGTCACAGTTGCAATATACATTCGACAACGATGTCGGAAAGACTGCTGAATTTATGGTGAATGAACCTGGAAATTGGTGCAGGGAGGAGATGACTTGAACAGAGGGTGATGGAGGTGATGTCATCAAAGGATGACCGGAGGTGAAGTCATCAATGAGGGACGGTCGTAATGCAGTTCTTCCTATGACGGGATCAGGTTTTGGTATAGAATTCACGTACCAGGATTTTGTTTGGTCTTTGGTTTTTCTGATGAAAAGAGGAGCGAAGCATTAGTACGCTGTCTTAGATCCCCGTCCGGTGAGGTTTTGTGCTCCATCAGTCCTTCTGGCTGCCTCCTAATCATGCATTCATGCATCTCTGACAATATATATACGGTATGGCAAAAAAACTCTTCACTTGATGTGATTTACAAATGTTGTGGTGGAACATTCCTAAATGATTTTATATTCTGGAGTTGACAAATATAAACCAGTGCTAAAAAGTTAAAACTGATATGTATTCCTTATGTATTTCATTTTTTAATTATGTATATCTGAGAGGTGGCTGTGTAGTTTCACAGCTGGTTGATCCTGTGTGAATCTTTTTTCTTCCCATGTTCTTTATTTTATATAGTATTCCATTATGAATACGATTCCAGGATGTGTTATAGGTTCAGCACTATTTTAAAGTTGTTCTCAGATCTTTTGAACATTATTAACATAGGCAGGTTAGGCAACTCACTAAAGGCCACACACCTTAAAATGAGGATTGAAATTCATCTTTGTGGCTTACTGTCTAGTGCCTTAGTAACCTGCTCATGCTACATGCCTGTGGTACCCTAATAACATGTTTTTAAGAGGGCCATTTGTTGGACTGTCGACAATTTTAAGATTAATTTGTGGCTCAAATTTTTTATTGCTGAGTTGTAATAACCCTCAATAAAATTGTGTGGCAGAAAACACAAGTAGGTGGATTTAAGAATTTAAGCCGGGTATACGCTTTCAATTTTGGCATAATTTTAAACCTGACTTTCTGTCCAATTTTGGGAGTCGACCTGCATTTTAGCTTAATCAACCGTTGCTTCCTATGCAGAATGAGAGGGGTTGCATTGCCAAATTTTATCTTACGATTGTGCTGTTGTACAAGTGGAAGGAATTCTGTCATGTCATAAACTTCAGTTTTCTGTCTAGTAGGGTGAGATGTCTCACAAGTTGATTTCCTGATGTCACCATCAAATTGGTTGATAGGTTTTGAATTTCAGCTTGCTGTGGTGGCTTGACATTGGGTATTGCTATTACCACTGTTGTTATTTTCACCTCTTTTGATTTCAAAAAGCTAACTATCATATAACAACACATATACGACTAAATAGCCAATGACAAAAGTGTTGTATGAAACTTTACTAGTAGAACCTAAAATAAACAAATACAATGATAAATTACAGGGATTATACCTCCAGATCTCTCTGTGAAATTGACAGACCATATTGTCTGTGTCTTTCCAACCATCCCCGTGTCTAGTTACACATTTTTCTTTTCTTTGTAGTTTTGGAGCAAAGCACAGCAAGATACACTTTGGGAAGCCTGTAATCATATTGTTTTTTTGAACTGGAAAAGCTTTATTGCAAAATGTCCATCGGGGCACTGCACATGTATCATCTCAGCAAACATGTCAGTCAGACTGAACATGCTCATACAGTTTGAGCACATATATGACTTGATCAAGGTTTCTGAATAACGTGTATGCCCAGCATTAGACAGAAGGGCTGCAGTTGTCATGGACAACATCCAATATTAGCAGATTGCTATGTTTGTCCACTGTATTCACCAGGGTGTCCAAAATTCTTGACAATATATTTTTTTAAGAATAGTAGCCAATGCTAAAGTCAAACGTTTTCAGCCTTCCTCATAGTAATGCAAGTAGAACTGCTATTTAGAAAAAGCAGTGTGCAACTTTAAGCGTGCATTCTAATATTTATGACTGTCTTGTCTGTATATTTTAGTTTTTACTGTTCTTATTCTCTGGTTAATGGTTTCCTGTTGTCCTCTGCCTGACTGCGGCTTCAGTATACTTCCTTTCTTCAACTTTTCTTATTCTGAAAAAAATGCATCAAAACAAATACTTCCACAATTTTGTTTAATATACATTGTTTTTCCTAGTTACAACATACTGATAAGTGTCTCTTTTTCCAATTTACAGCCCCATCACCCCAGTTTGCTTTGAAATTCCAGATGAAGGACAGTTCCACATCCATTCTCTTGCTCTTTCTCTGTTTCTCTGTTCTGCTTATCTTCAATCATACCTTTATTTCACACAGCCTGTAACTTCATGTTTCATCCATGCCCTTTAAAAACAGAATTATTTTTTTAATTATATGTATATGGGTTGACCGAAAATGTGACATTTTTTATTGCAACCAATTTATAATAAAATTGTTTAAACATTCTAATAGGATAGATTTTGTCATAATCACGACTGAATTTTGTGGTCTTATAGCATTTTCATGTATTGAAAATCTGTATTACAGGAAATACAGGAAAAGGCTAAAAGACCTCAAAATTCAGTCCTTATCATGAGAACAGGCAACCCCTAACGGGAGCAGCCAGAAGAAGAAGAAGAAGAAGAAGATAGCCTTTTCCTATTATGAAAGCCTTTCTAGGGGTGTGGGCTCTGGGGTCATAGATAGATAGATAGATAGATAGATAGATAGATAGATAGATAGATAGATAGATAGATAGATAGATAGATAGATACTTTATTTATCCCGAGGGAAATTCTTTTGTCATATACATGCTCAGTGCAACAAGAGGAATAAAGATAAGGTAATAAAGAGTTAAGAAGATCAGTAGTAATAGTGCAAACAGAATAACTAAATAAACAGAATAACAACATAACTCTAAACAAAATATCAAATAACTATAACTATAACTAATAGTTTGTATTATAACTATATAACTCATTTTATGCAAAGCAACAAACAACTATAACAAAAAACTATAACAGATATAATAAATTACAGATTATTAGTGCAAGTGGTGCATGTGATGATGGGAAGGATCACCTACAGAATGAGGAAGAATTATACAGTCTTATTGCCACAGGTAGAAAAGATTTCCTGTGGCGTTCGGTTCTACACTTGGAGGCAATGAGTCTTTTGCTATGCATGCTCCGATGACCCATCAAGGAGGCATGCATGGGGTGAGAGGGGTTGTCCATGATACCGAGAATCTTTTTCAGCATTCTCCTCTCAGACACCTCCGCCAGGTTCTCCAGTCTGACACCCAGAACAGAACCAGCCTTTTTAATCAGTTTGTTCAGCCTGTTGACCTCAGCTGTCTTCAGCCCACTGCCCCAACACACAGCTGCAAAAAACACCACACTCTCTACCACAGAGTTATAGAACATAGTCAGCATCTTCCTACAGACATTGAAAGACCTGAGCCTCCTCAATAGGTAAAGTCGGCTCTGCCCTTTCTTGAAAACCGTGTTGGTGTTCTTGGACCAGTCCAGTTTACAGTCATTGTGTACCCCCAGGTACCTGTAGTCCTCAACCACCTCAACATCAGTTCCTCTGATGGTGACAGGGGTGGGAAAAGGAGCCTGTTTTCTAAAGTCCACAACCAGTTCCTTTGTCTTTGTGATGTTTATCTGTAAAAAATTTAGCTCACACCACTCCACAAAGCTGTCCACCACTCTCCTGTAAAGGTCAACGTTTTCACTGAGCTTTATCCGATCTGTGCATAAATCCTTTGAAACTTTTATTGTATTCTCTTTGTGATTTATTTTAGTGTCTTGCACGTTTTTCAACTTCTTGCCTGAATTTTGACTTTGATTTTTGCCTCTCATCTTGTTTTATTTTATTTTTGTTTGTTTGCTTTTTGCATACATCTGCAGGTTTAACTCAAGAAATTAGTTATCTGTTGTCTTGCAGAGTCAGGACAGATGTATTTGCTATTTATCATTTTTCTATGTAACTTCCGTTAAATTTAACAGCATCGAGTAACAACAACAACCACATTTAGTTATATAACATATTTTCATACAAATGGTGTAGCTCAAAGTGCTTTACAAGAAAAGTTTATAAAAAATAAATATAACATTATGCAATACTATATAACAAAGAATAAAGTAAGATCTGATGGCTGGCAAGGGTTTATAGGCCACGAGACCACCCAGCCCTCACTGGGCATTCTATCTAATGTAAATGATCTGAATCAGTCCTTATGGTTCAAGTCACTTTCTTAATGCTGTTGTTAGCTGGCCAGAGTGAGGCATGTCAGTGAGATCTGTTTGACACGCAATTTGTGAAGCCTAACAACTAATTATGCCTAAGATAAAAAAATAGGTTTGTTCCTAATAAAACAAAGTACAAATAGATCAGAAGATAAAATAAGCGAAGGCCCAGAGGCAGAAGAATGATCAAAAAGGTAACCAGAAATTCAAAAAGAGAAATCCAACCCAAATGTTAGATGAGCATCAGACATCAAAGTTGTCAAAAAGTTGGCAAAAGTTGTTGCCGCAACCATACAAAAAGCCCCTTAATCAAAATAACCAAAAATATCCCAATACTAGGATGCTCACTGTACTGCGCTACCATGTTTTATACCATTGGCAATGATGTCACATCATGCAGGGAACACTGCTAGCAACAGACGGGACAGCCCTAAATAATGTGGCTGCACCCATGTTCAAAATACAGCAAAAAGCTTACCAAACAAACAAAAAAGTTAAGAAAAAATCAAAGCAAGTATAATGCAAGGGAGTAGTATTTACATATCATAACATGCAACCCAAGGAATTCATGACACTAATAGTTCTTTTACTATATCTGCAGCATTGTCCCCATGTGCATTTTTTAACCTGGCTGGGATACTGATCATTACTGATTTCTTCTCTTCCATCAGAAATTTAATACCAGCCTGTTGTTTAAAACAAACATCCCTACATGAGGCCATGTTGGGAGCCAAGTGCTTATTGAATGTTTTTCCAATTAACTATGACTCAAATGTAAAAAGTGTTGAAGTTTTTTTGGGCAACCCTCATACAATTTATACATGTAAGGTATGCTAGAGCTTCACTGATCCAGCATCCTGAATTCAAATACAGGGCTCTGTTCTCTTTGAAGGATTTGCACATAGTCGCTGTGACTGTGTCTCCATCAGGCAGGGCTTATGCTTTGGGAATTCAGTTCTTATTTGAGGTAGTCAAGTTAATAAGATTATAGAATGTCCCTTAAACAAATAAAAAATGGAGATTTGCTTAGCTTGTTTTAATACTGGTGGTTTGCATTTTTCAACAAGCATTGCTGGAAGAAGCCTGGAGACCAAGCAACCATAACTGTGTTTGTTTAATCACAGCATAAGTCCTTCCATACTTCATCTCTGATTGAACGTCCAACCTTGTTCAGCATTTATTACCAGTTTTAGAATTTTTAGAGTATTTTATGTTAGTTAAAAAAATATTTTAAATTAGTAAATTATTTTTTTTCTGTTAGGCATGTGTCCAGTTTCTCTTCATTGGTTTAATGTGGCTTCCATCTCCTAATCACTGAATCAACAGTGTCCACCCCCCAATTATTCTAGTGTATGCACTTTAATTTTTTTTATCTCTGACTTATTTTGATGGCTCAGCATGGCGTTCGTTTTCTCAGATGTGCTTTAGGTTTACTACCTGAATAATGCACCTTTATCATGGCAGTTACTTTAAAGAATGTATTGAGAACAATTAAGAGGTATTTGTCTTTTTTTTTTAAACATTTTTACAGGCATACAACAACACCACATTAAAAATAAATTAACTTGGAGATTTAGTTCTTTAAAATAAAAATATCACAGAACAAAATTTCAATCTCGAGCTTGTTATTCAGTAAATTTATAGATTTAATCAAAGATGTGAATGCTTTGGCATTATGCATGCATATACAGCACATCATATGTGTGTAAATTAAGTATAGCACCTGCAACTACTGTATATAAGCCAATTTGAAGTACACAGTGACATATTTCTCATTGAATATCACTGCTACATCCACTACATATGAGTTTTTTTTATTTAAAAACATACACATATACATTATTGGTCAAAATTTTTAGAACACCTAATTTTTTCCAGTTTTTCTTCAAATTTAATCAGCTGAAATGCAACTGCCAGAGGTTTAAATTTAAAGTAGAAGCATAACATTAAAATCTGTGCCAAATGCTTCAAAATATTAAAAATTATGATGGCAACAGAAGTAGTATTATAGTATTATAACTACTCAGGTTTCTCTCAGTGCCATCTCACTACTCTGTGAAGCAGCAGTGCTAACCACTGTGCCACCATGCTATTCAAATTCTCTAGAACCATCCTTTAATCTATAAATACCTTCTGGACCACTACTCTGTATAAGCTCACTATTTGACTGTCACTGCATAAATTGGCTTCTGATAATTATCTTCTTATATCTCATAACATAAACATAAACAAAAATATAAAAACCTTGTAAACATACTGCTATATATTAATTTGATCTTTTAATAAAAAAGCACATTGAGCATTGTCTCGCACTAACAACCTGAGCCTCCATCCAACTTTTTTCTGAACCCATTATTTCATTTTCTTGGTCTTTGAGAAGCTGGTGACTATCCCAGCAGCAGTGGGTAGAAGGCAGGTCAAACACTAAGTGACACAAAATCACAGTCCCTCATAAGGGAACTGTTAAAAAAATGTATATTTTCTGGATGTGATGGGAAATAAGAGTATTTAGGGAGGCCATCTATAGACATAGCATTGAGACAGCAGCACTAAACTTGGTGTTAACTTTAGGCCCAAAAACTAAGCAAAAGCTTGAAATGATTCAATAAAAGAAAGTGATGTGTTAATACCTGTGAACATATTCACTTTTTCATATTGTCTTTGTCTTCCAGCGCCCTGTTGCTACATTCTTTTCTTCCTACTGATCTTTACTCGCTTTTGGATGGTGAGTGTGATTTATGCCACTTGGTGGTTTTGGGACCGAGAGACACCATCGCATGGCGGGAGACAGTCCCAGTTTCTGCGCAGGCTTAGACTTTGGAGATATCTCAGCGATTACTTTCCTATTGAGGTGGGTGGAAAAAATATAAATACTGTATTGGAATGCAGGGGCAGTTATTGTAATAGTATAATGTCATTTTTTACTGCCACACATTTTTATAATTGTTGCCTGTAGACATTTATTTTAAATGCAGTAATGATAATGTCTGTGATCTGTCGTGACAGTTTTCAGATTTTACATATACCTTTTTTGACATCATCAAATTTCTTCTAGAATTAAATACGTTAATGTGAGAAAATCCTGTTCGCAGATCAGAACTATAAAGCAAAAAATGAAAAGCATAATACGTGGTAAAAACAAAAGGGGATTTAAAAACCTGACTACAGTATCAGATTTCTTTTTTGAATCTATTTAGTAGTACTTTCAGCTCAAAACAAAGCACCCTCTGATTCCAATCAGGTAACAAATATCATTTCCTATAATTCCTGTGCTGGTCGATGTCACTTCCATTTTGCACTGTTGCTGTGCCTCTAGATAACAAATATAAAAATGTAAAGAAGCAACCAAATGCATGTAACACTATTTTTATAAAACCTGTTTATGTGCTGCTAGGAAACTGTGCAGCAAAGCTGTCAGACTTTGAAAATAATACAATCACCGCGTGTACAAACCGCCCTCACCTCAGCTGTCTTACAGATGGTAAGGTGAGATCAAATCCCAAGTCGGCACGTTCATAAGCAGTTGTAGTCTGCAAGTGTGTGAACAGTTAAGGCTCCCTAAAGGTTGTTCTGTTGTCTGCTGTTGCACATGGTGATATAATTTCATTATTACATGTCACTTTATTTCCTGTATAAATGCAATTTCCTTTTTTATTTTTTTCAAATTTTGCTTTTCTTCACAAGAAGAAGCACAAATGAGAATTATGAAGTACTGATTATGTATAGATGAACTTGCATCTGAAATAATTTAAGGGAAATATGAGTATAAAGAAAGCAGTGGTCTAATAAATGAGCAATATATATTAACATAGATACCATAAAAGTAACCCAAATGCTTATCATCATCATCTATTACCTGAAAGTTGTAAAGATTTTGCAGATCATTCAGCATTAAAACATTATTATCAGCTTATATAGAGAAAAATGTATTCAACTCACACTTTTGAGGGAAGCATTTCTAAATTAAGCATGGAACATGGGCAGCATGGTGGCCTAATGGTATGGGTTGCTGCCTTACACCTCTAGAGATCTGGGATTGATCCTGAGCCACGTCACGTTTTCAATGGCGTTTAAACATTCTCCTTGTTTCAATATTTGTTTCTTCCACATGCTTAAATTCCCTCCCACTTAACAAAGCCATGCATATTAGACTATCTTGCACCTTTAAAAATTACTTTATTGTGCTGTTTGATAAGGAAAATAGTATTGATCATTCCTCAACAGTGCAACAATCAAATTCTTTTATCCATAACTAGCAAAATATCCGCGCTTCGCAGCGGAGAAGTAGTGTGCTAAAGAAGTTATGAAAAAGAAAAGCAAACATTTTAAAAATAACGTAACATGATTGTCAATGTAATTGTTTTGTGACTGTTATGAGTGTTGCTGTCATCAAAGATTTGATTATCATTATTTCTTTCAATCAGGTTCGTATTTGGAGGATGTGTTGTGCACAAGTTACATTCCGTGTTTGTCAACCGTTGTGAAGATAACAGGTTTCATTCATCGAAGTGTTCACTACCCAAATCGGTACTCGTGAATCTAAGATGTTTAACAGGCATTCCCGGTATTAACTTGTGGATTTGCCTGCGAATATTTAGCGGCAGCGTGTCTATTAACTTGTGGATTTGCCTGTGAGTATTTAGCAACAGGGTGTCTATTAACTTGTGGATTTTTCTGCGAGTATTTGGTGGCAGCGTCACGAAGTTGTTTACATCTAGCTGCATCAGAAAATGTACCACGACGTCTGACACGCCTCCTTTTTATGGTTTTCTCACAGCTTGGATTGCTGCTGTCATAATCAGTTTGAGTTTCATGGTTTGTTTCAGTTATGTTAGTATTTGCAGGACTTGTGTTGAAGTGACATTTGGCATCTGTCAAGCGTTGTAAGCATACAACCAGTTTCATCGATAACTTCACATCCAGCTTTTGAGAGTTTAAACATTCATAAACATCAAAGTGTCCACTACTGAAATCGTCACCTGTCAATCTAAGATGTTTAAGAGGCATTGGCGGTTCTCCAAAGGTGTAAAATATTTGGCCATTTCGGTACACTTGAAAGCAACAACCGAACAATTCACCGGCAGCCATCAACTCACATGCAGAACCATAGGTGAAGGGCTTAAGCATTTCACTCTTATAGTGCTCCTGTGTAGTATAATTATCTCCTGTACCGTCATCAGTACACACCTTGAATCTGTCCCAGTCATTCAATACATAAGACACAATGTTCCTCCGAATATCAAGAGTGAGCCTGATATGCAATATGTAACATAGAGAATGGAAAAGGCAGGTGGCATCTCTGGGCATGGAAACCACTCGGTAAGTGACAGTTCTTTGATCGATGGTGATGACCTCAATAGACATGTTAATGGGGGTACGTTTGGAACGGTAAAGGAAATGGGTACCTGAACAATGTAAAGTAAGTCTAAAATAACTACACAATAACTACAATTGTAATAAACGAACAATAAAACAGCGGAGAAGCCGTGGATTAAATAAAAAGGCTGCAGTTATCAGCAGGGAGACATAAATACCGTGGCAAAGCAAGGAAGGGAATGAAGATACCGGAGCGACGGACGGCCTTATATAGGCAGGCAGCCAACTACGTGGGAGGAGTGGGGATGGGTGACACAATGCCGCCTCACACGGCGACGAGCTGCAGGCTATGGAGGTATATATGTACATAAGTAGGATTCAGTTAGAATTTCAAAATGAAACCTACTTAACTTTTGCAAGTAACCTGTAAGGAATGAGCCTGCCAAATTTCAGCCTTCTACCTACACGGGAAGTTGGAGTATTAGTGATGAGTGAGTCAGTGAGGGCTTTGCCTTTTATTAGTATAGATTAAAATATATTATGATTAGAGATTACATTAGAGAGCTGAATGGCAGAGGTTTTGGAATCACTCATCAATGATAAACTGGTGAATAGATTGGGCATACTTTCATGATGAGGGGAAACCAAAACACAAAGTCAAGAATCGGAAATCCTCTTCTTATGTATTTTAGAAAACTGGTCTTGTATTTGTCTTAAACTTTAGATGATAGGCAATGGCAGCCACATCCCTAAACAAGGAACTGACAGGACTTGTGACCACTGTGGTAATCGGGGAATGGCAGACCATCACCTATAACCAGCTTGATGCAACATGAATAGTGGCATCATTAAATGTAATAAAAAAATCAAAAAGTGTATTTGTAAATAAAAAAAAATATTATGTGAAAGAAAGCAAAGAAAATTCCAGAAATAAAAAACACCAAATTAGTCTTAAGCATAAGGAGAACTTGGCAAACAGCCTACTAACCATCAGACTAAGAAAATTACAGTTAGAGATACTCATCAAATTACTTAAGAAGGTCTGTTAAACTTGAATATGTCCTTCAGTGGACTAGCCTCCCAGGGTTGGTAGCGGTGATCGTTCATGCAAGTAAGAATTTAACAAAACTCAAGAGAGATATATAAATATAAGAGAGGCCCACCAAAATAATGGCATGCAACCAGAGGTAAAAAATAAACAAAAGTCACAGTTAACAAACTAAAGTCTTTTATGCTGAAAAACAGATTGAAACAGTAATAAGATTGCTAATCTTACTTTTGTTATTTCCACAAACTTACAAAGTGCATGACACTTGCCTTTATACCTTCTACCAAATAATGTGCCACACACTTCCAGTTGACCTTACCCTAGAAACAGCACAGCAACGATCAACAGAAAGGCCCCTAAAATTAAAAAATTAGTGCTGCAGAAGTAAACACATTTCATTTTAAATATCGTTGAAACAAAAATAAACTTAACCATGGCCTCCAAAACCCCCAAAATGATGTTTAAAACATTAATAGAGACCAAGTCGTAGGAACAAAACATTAAAAACAAAAGCTAGAACATGACAAAAACACACCATCATGTGTGTTATTGAATGTTCTCTGCAGGAGAATGCACTACATAGGCACTGTTACCTAGCAATTGCACCTTCCTGTTTCTTGATTCCAAAGGAAGATGAAGCTGAGGACATCCATGCTCCACACCCTACCACATCTTGAAAGATTGTGATTATTAACACTGTCATCTTAATTGGCAAAGTGGATATGGTACTACCAAAACAACCACAACAAACGTCTCCTGGCAAAACAAAATGTCTGCACATGACTGGAAGTGACTTCAGTTATTTTCATTCACTAAAGAAATTTACTTAAACACTAAATGACCAACAGCAGAATTAGCACAGGAAAACAATTCCATGTTATGTGCACTCTCCAGTACACAAATGTTATTGTGAGACTGAAAGAGACTGGAAGATGAATAGCAAAGCCTCTCAACAAAGTCAGACATGCAAAGGTCAAAGCCGTGAAGACAAAAATAAAACAAACACCATGTTAAATATTGGCAGGATGGATAAAGAGTTTGTCTTGATACTGATGTCAAAGTCAAAAAGCCAAACAAACTTGACCACTTGTTTCTTAAACTAAGCTACTGAGAACTGCAAGGATGTGTTTCTTTATCCAAAGAGTAATATCTCTGTGAATCAATGGAGCCAAGTTTGTACGAAATGGACGTTATGTTACCAGCATGGCATACGGTACCGAATCATTGACTTCTAAACAGCCTCACATACATGCATAATAGGATAACATTAAAAAATATTAACATTGTTCAAAATAACACAGAGAACCAAAATAAACAACAAAATCAGATTCTTCACAAGAAAATAATAAAAAATTGTGCAAAGTAATACAGATGTAAATGACCAAAAATAAATATAAGTAAGCCATAGTCACACATTCTAGACAGGAACTAAACACCTTTTCTCCTTAGTCAATGGTGAAAATTTCTTTGGTCTAGAAATAAATTTGCTGTTAACTTAAACCTTTGTAAATCACTGGCTCATCACTTCTTGTGCCAAATGCTATTGGACAGTTTCACTTTACACAAAATTCTGTAGTTAGCTAAGCAGGTTAAGAAAATGAACAGAAGGACAAATCACATCTTCCTTGGGTACACACGTATATTTTATTGTTTTCTGCTTGGATTTTGTTTCAGTTTCTTTTTTTTTTAATTTTTTGATTTGACCTACTTTGTTTCCATGGGAAAATTGTATCTTGCATGACCTTTGTGGGTAAGAGTGTGGAGTCAGCCATTATACAGCTCCCCTGGAGCAATTTTCAGGTTAAAAGCCTTGCTCAAGGGCCCAGTGGAGCAGGATCCTCCTGGCAGTATTGGAATTGGAACTGACAAACTTGCAGATACCAGCACAGATCCACCACTCCACCCATTTTGACTTATTGGAAGGTATTTGTCATAATGTTTGATTATTTTAATGAGTTATTTTCTCTGGATATATCCATCCATCCATTATCCAACCCGCTATATCCTAACTACAGGGTCACGGGGGTCTGCTGGAGCTAATCCCAGCCAACACAGGGCGCAAGGCAGGAAACAAACACAAGGTAGGGTGCCAGCCGACCACAGTCTCTGGATATATGCTAATACATTTTTTACATGTTTGTTTTACCAAAATGCCATTTCTTTTATGCTTGATTGCCATCATTTTGAGTGGCTGTGACTAGGATATGGGTCCTATTCGGTAGGTCATGTGCCCAGAAGTCACGTCACATGATATCATTGGCTTGATACTTTAAAAGCCAGTGTCAAATTTTTTATTTTTTTTATTTACATGTGAGATTTGGTTATTTTTAGCATGTTTGACTCTTTTACAGTTCAGCAACAACAACAACATTTATTTCTATAGCACAAGAAGTCAAAGAGAAAGTTACAAGAAATACGAAACCAATAAGATTAGCCAATAGTACTAAAGAATAAGTACCAAATAAATACAAAACTAATCTAAATGATCTTAAAATAAGATAAATATCAAGTAGAAGAGTAGTGTCCTTATATACAATACCATGATGTAAGTTTCTATGGATGAGTCTGGTGGTAAAGTCAGACAGCCAGGAGGACAGAAAAAACAAACAAAAAAAACTCCAGATAGTCTGGAGAAAAAAACAAAATCTGCAAGGGTTCTAAAGCCAAAAGCCTGCCTGGCCCCCAATGAGCTCTTTGCCTATTATAAATGTTCTTAATTCATTCCTCTTTGTTATGAGAAATTGGATTATAGCAAGCATTGAGAGTATGCATTTGCCTGTTTTGGTTTAGGTGCCTGATTTTCTTGATCTCCCATCTTTGACTTTATTTTTAAGGTTTTAGTTCATCGCCTGCTCCATTTTGTCAGTTATTTTTGTAGCAGAGAGCTTTGGTTTTAATAAAACACGTGGGTTTTGCCTGTGCTGCACTACTGCTGAACTGCTAGTTTTTCAGTTTGCCAATTAAAAGATTTTTTATTTCTCTAAGCTCTTTTCATGGCAGAGTGGTGGCTCTGAGGCTAGGGATCTGCACTGGCAATCAGAAGTTTGCCATTTCAAATCCCGTAAAAATGCCAAAAGGGTCTCTGCTCTGTTGGGCCCTTGAGCAAGGCCCTTAACCTGCAATTGCTCCGTCCTGGGTATGGCGTTAATCTGCATCCGCCCTGCATGTAGGCCCTCCAACCTGCAGGGAAAGAATTGGGGATTGGTGGCAGAATTGGCACTCCAGCCACCATAAAAAAACCTCACACTGTTCCACTCCATTTGAACTAGTGCGGTGCTGAGGTATCACCCGTTGCATGGCTGCACTCGGGTCCTAATCTAGGATCCTGAGTTGGTTTGTCATGTGGTGGGTGCGGCAATGCTCTGTATCAGTGAACATGTCAGAACAGGAGGGTCCTTTGGCTTTTTTCTGTTAAATGTGCCAAGCATTGTAAGTGAGAAATAACTTTCACCCTCATGAAAGGCACTGATTTGAATTACATAAGACATTCAGTATCTTTGTAATGAGGTAAAAATAATTCAATTAGAAAGAGAAGTTTATCTCAGTTATGTCTATGAGATTATTTGCCACAGATTTGTTAATTTATCAGCAACTTTCATGATTAGCCAAGTATGATGCTGGCTCTGTTCATAACCTGGATATTTACACTGTAGAAGAAATTTTATTTTTATAGAAGTTATTAAGCAATAAACTTCTTTTCAAAGACAAGTTCAAGTTAGGAGTTTTATTAGCATTATGGTTATAGATCTCAGATTAATATACCAACTCAGCATATTTTTCTTAACTTTATATTTCTGGATCAAGTTCACAAGTTCTGCACCTTTAAAGGGGTTAAAGACAGATGAAGATGCCAATTCTGCAAGGGCAAAGAGTGTTAATAAGAACCAGGAGTGTTTAACTAAGTAAGTCTTTGTGGAACGTTCAAAGTTTTTTTTTATATAAATTTTGAAAGTATTTTAACAGCTCACAGAAATCAGTGCAGCTGTACATATAACCTTTGGCCTATAGCTTAGTGTAGGAACTAACCTGAAATGTGTTTTGCTCTCATCTATACTGTGGCCTCCTTTATTTACAAAAGAAATGAAGCAGCTGTAAAACCCCCACAGCCAAGGCAGTGCATAGGCTATCACATACACATTTACATTTTATCATACACAAATAAGTAAAATAGCAATACATTCTCAAACCCATCTAGTCCAATGCAGGGTGACACAGAGTCAGAGCCCGTCCTTGAGCATAAGGTCCATGTTGAGAGTGCCAACTCAGGTCAGGACACAATCACTTACACAATGAGATCTGCACTCACATAAGACCACAGATGCTTTTGCAATATGGGATAAGAAAAGACTACCTGGAAGATACACACATGAAAACACTAAACAGCCAATAACTTACAGATGAGTATTTTCTTCCTAAAGAGTGCACAATACTAATTTATTCCACATTAGATTTGTGATCCTCCAAACATTCCTACTGTTGTTAGTTCAAAATGTTCACTTTAGGACTTCATTACTTTGATTTGTTTCCGGAGAAAACGTTTAAAATTTCAGGAGCGTGTATAACTTTAACTTGCGTAGTTGTTTATTTTTATTCTACCATTCAGGAGGAAGAGTCTCCCAAAGTATTTACCATTTAAAGTGCAGCATGATTATACAGAGCAATAAATATTAACACATCAAAAGCACACACAGAGGGGAGGACTTTGTTTAGGTCCTCATCATTAGCTAACAAGGAGGTTTAAATTGTCATTTGTCCAACTCCATTGCACTATTCTGCTTTATGGTCCATGCATTATAGAAAGACATTTTAGAATCTCAGAAAGACAACAAAAATTCTTTTCCTACGTACATATGCAGTATCTAGAACCTCTAGTCAGCAGATGACAAATTCAAGAGAAAGTGGAGAATAGGACTGCATGGGATACTGTGTGAAAGGTGCCACCCAGAAGTCTTACTGGGCTGTGATGCCCACATTATGGAAGGATGAGGGGAGACATCTTGCATAGGGCTTTAACTCCTCCAGTGCACTAGATGGCAGCCTCCCTGGGTTGTGGCATTACCAGTGATTCCTACAGGGCATCATGGGAATTGGAGTTTGTTGGTTCAGCTGTGTTGGGTTCCGTGGGTGCTGCCAGGGGGAGCTGGGGGGGACTGATGAGCTCTACTTTATCGGGCCTCAAACTTACTCGGATGTGCTTCTGAGCCACAGCTTTTGGGATACTTCCAGGGATTTCATCAAAGGAGCTGACTGCTACTTCATCATGGAGCCAGAGTCGGGAGGTGATGTTAATTTTACTTTTGTGTCTCAGCCTTTGTCAGGTATGTTAGGTGTTTGGTGAACTGGACCGCCCCCTGGTGGACACAACTGGTACTGGGATAGTACAGAAAAACCCAAATTTTTAAATGGTATAGTGCCAGCATTTTGGGTATTTTGGCACAAGAAGTACAGTAAACATCAGCTTTATTCTTATAACCAACCCAATCCATCAACATTCGCTATTGTGATTGTGGAGAAACATCCATTCCTCATAGTCTTCATTAAATAAACCTACACGCTCTGATGCGATTGGAACTTTATAGGGGACCCAGCCCCTCCACATACCCTTTTATTGCTTCGACATGATTGGGACTTAATGGCTATTAAGAGGGAAGCAATGCTTATTGGACACAAAGGTGCAACACCCCAGGGAAGTAAGTAATTGTGCAGCATACTAGGAATACTGAGTAACAGAAGTTAAGTTGCCTGTTAGATGTAAGTTACCTGTTATTTGCTTCAGAACTATTTTAGTATCAATCCAACACTAGTAGAGAATTCTTAATTTAATGATTTTTTTGAATATTTGATCATCATCCAGTAGTTAAATCTGTCAAGTGGTTCTTACCTCTTTCTTAACTAACTTCATAGGATTTATTTGGTGCCACCTCAAGAGGAAAGACCTAAAATGTATTCCTTCAATAATAATTCTGTATTTGTAAGTCTCTTTACAGAAGTGTGTATGGCCGTGTCTCTACAAAATAGCATCTGTGGGTGAAATCCTTGCCCATCACAGAGTCACACACACATAAAAACTCCCTTTACTTCCTCTCTGTTTATCTTGCATATTTTCTCTTGCTTTATCTCTTCTCTCTTATTAAGGTTGTCCTCATCCCAAAACAATTTTCAACTGAATAGATCAATAGCCTGAAGCAGCTTTAAATCCTCTTACAAGTTCACTTCTGGTCAAGCCCACACTAACTTATGAGATCAGGAGAGGATCTAGAAAGTTTCGGGGTCACAAAGTCATAATGCTGTCTGCCAGCTGCTGAGATTACCACACCTTTGACCCATCCACGGCTTTTAAAGCTCTAGCTCTCTTACAAAGTTTCCATATTAATCATAAGACCTGCACTGTTCCACTCGGTAACTGTGTGATGCCAATAAATAGGCAGGAGTGTTCATGGACCCTACCTTTGAAATGCAGTAAGATACCACTCCAGAGGTGGAACCTTATTCAGAATTGTTTTGGTTTTTTTTGTTTTGTTTTTCTTCAAATGAGTGTGATGCACTTCCAGAACCTGCTAGGTTATGGCAAATATGTTTAGAGATTTTTCAGGTAAGAAAGGTGAAGTTTCAGGGCAAGAATGTTATGCTTACTAATGTAGCACCAGAGAGTGGACGTTTGTTGAATGTTGATCAGAATTAATTGATTAGCTCACACAAGTAAGAATTTTACTGTACTTTTTACACATGACAGTAATGATCCTATAAAATTACATTTTTCTTTCCAGGACGCATTTCCTCCTACTTGTCACTCCTCACTGCTCCTCTAGCAAGTTGAGCAACATAATTACAAAGTATATAGCTCTCTAGGGGTGCAGTTTCCTGTCTAGTGATCCAGTTCAAGTTGGGAAATGCAAGGGTCCCAGGGTCGCTTAATTAACTTGTAGGACCCCCAGAAAGCCTGAAAGCCTTGAAACCAAAATTGTAGAGTGGTCCCTAAATATACATTCTAAAAAAATATTATGTTGTAGTAGAGTATTCAGTGATCATTACTTAAGTTTCAAGAAAGTATTTTTAATATGAATCCAAAAGAAGGGAATTATGAGGGGATTTCCTTTTATTTTAGCCTTATCCACCCTTGAAATCATGTGTTTCTGACCTCCATCCTATTATCTACCTAAAGCTGCAGTGAATATCAGTGGCAAGTTGGTGTGACAAATGAATCTAATTGCCATAGTGTGCAACCACAAGAGGGCACCACTGAGACCCAAACCACAGACACAATGTCACCCAACACAATTCCAAGTTCAAATAAGTTAATTTATTCTACTAGCCAACCCGCGGCGTACCATATGCCGTATAATCAGGTCCGTTTTTTTAATGATTTTTAAGCACAGGGAAAAAATTAACATTTGAAAAATCGGTAATGTAATAAATTGTAACAATGCACAGAACGAACCAACACACAATCGTCCGTAATTGAAAAATGGTGGACCGCCATCGCGCCTTCACCTCCCAGACAGAGGGATGGGGGTGGACGGCGTTCAGGCGCGGAGGGTGGAACGAGAGGAGAGGAGAAGGACGTCCATTCCGCTCCCTCCGTCATGCTAGTCTGCTGATTTCTCGTTCAGTATGCACTGCCTGCTCATGTGCCCACCTCCAACTCGTCACTTGAGTCGTTGTTGTCTTTGCACAGTCCAGATGCACCTGTGACTCATGTAGACTTTTCATTGCTGTGTGCAGTTTTGGCTGCCTTTTCTATATATAATCCACCAAGACAGCTGACCACGGTAGTAGCGAGGTGGGAGGTGGGTGTGTACAAAAGGTAGGGACGTAATCAATGGGAGCGTATGAGTCGCACTTAGTGGGAATTCCAGGGTTTGCAGCCCGAATGGGGTTCAACTGCTTACCCACGCCTCTCTGCGCCTGGTACACACACGCTCAATCTCATGCATAATTATTTATTGAATGCTAAACACTTCTGGAAAGACACGGTTGTCTAAAACGGGTTGGTGTGAATGGTCGGTGAGTTTTTGCGTCCGGGCACATGGGCAGGCAGTTTGAATGCGTAGAGAGCGAGGGTAGGCGGGCCGGTGAAAAGGAGTGTTGGTGGGCAGGGAAATGTCTTCCGTGTTCCTGCAGGAGCATCTAAGAAGACGCATGTTTGTCGCGGATGCGAATTGCTGTATGTAGCGTGTAAAACAGTTTGCTATAGTGCATGCGGTTGTGAGTCGTAACCGAAAACTCGGTTTTTAAAGACTGCTTACTTCATTGTGTTTTAACCTCAGTTGTAAAGGATTGTTTTAAGGATCCCATGGGATACCCCTCGCAAACCGTTTTACACTCTGCATATGGTGATTCACCTCCGCGAGAAACATGCCTCTATGAACAGTCAACGTGGCTTGGAGGTGCATGTGGCCTCTACGAGACGAATATAAATGACGTCGTTTTTTCTGTGTCATTGCGTCCGAGTTGGTGGGCGTGGCTCTGCGAGTTGTCGTCGTATCCAATGGTCTTGGAGTTGGTGGGCGTGGCTCCTTCCTGCATGCACCATAGGTGTCTCACTTGTCGGCGGCTTGGTGAATCCACGCCCCTCTCGGCGTGCTTTCAATGGGTGTCTTTCCTTAGTGAATTATATATATACTGTAGATTCTCTGAAGCACCAAAGTAAGATTTCAGGATATTTCAAACACTGGGCCAGCTTCCCCTTAATTAGCATCTGTGCATTTTCTGTCTATCTTGTCGCTCCCTATTCCATGCCAACTCATCGTCATGGATCTTGAGAATTGACTGGTAAAGATTTTACTTCTGGGTAAGGTTGGAGCCCGATAAAGTTGGGCTCACCAGTCCTCCCAGAGACCCCTGGCAGCACCCACAGAAGCCAACAGGGCTGGGCCAACAACAGAGTTGGTATTTAACCTGCAGCTGTAATGGTCTGGATTAAAAAATACCAAGTCTTTCTATCACAATCCTTCCTGATACAAATTTAATTTAATTTGTTTGCTAGTATTCTAAACCCAATACTTCCATTGCAAAATCTTCCAAATAGCAGGTCCACCTTCCCAGTCATATCAGACATATAGACTTTGCATAAGTAATCATATTGATATGTCCCTTCAATGAACAATGAAAAACAGCAGAATGCATGAGGATTTTATTAAGCAGCATATATTTTAAGCATCAAACCGATAAAAATGATAAGAAATAAATTAATTGCCTTAAGTCCTTAATACTACTTGAACTCCCCAAATGTAAGAGGGTGGTTGGCGTTTCACTCCACTGGCATTTTTTCTTTCTCTGTTTATTCTTTGTGAATGTACTGCATGTTCCATTAAAAATTTATGACAGTCTGACCCTGTAATGGGACCCTGACCACAGCTCCACTCTCAACTGCAGCTTTACTTGCTGCTTGTAATTCAACCTTATTATTACCCTTTGGAGATAGTGATGGTCATGCTTAGTGATCAGCCATTCCATTAGCCCATTGTAGCAGTCTAAAAAACCCAGCTAAGATTCTCACTGCCTTGGACGGTAATTTATTTATTTTTCCGGTGGGGATCCCAGGAATGCACCCAGCCTTGGCCCAACTCACACACACTCTCACAGAGACAAAAAAGCAACCAGTAATAAAACAAAAAAAATGAATGTATTAAACAATAATAAGCAAAATACAACTACACAAACTTAACGATCCCACCTTACTTACAAAAAACCCAAATTCAACAATAGCAAGCAACTAACAAGAACCACTCATGATGAAGTCCATGAAAACGGCAAGCGATGTGTGAAATGATGGAGATAAATTATCCAAAGACCAACTTGCTGTATGTGAATATAAAGACAGTCCTACTGGTATTTCCTGAAGATGGCAAATGATGGTATCAGGAGCACTATTTTCTTCGAAAGTTGACACAGAATCCAAATCATTCTTCACACAGCAGGCATACACCAGACAGTCCATAAACATGAACAGGAGATAATCCAGGACAAAACAAGAATCCAGAGGAATTGAACGGGAAAACAAAGCAAATGGGGTACTCCAGACATGAACAACAAAAGACTTCTCCTCCCTCTGTATAACTGGCCTCCTTTTAAGTCTCGCACCGGCCTCCTTGTCCCCAGCAGCCCCTTCACCCACAGCAATCGAACAATCAGAGCCATTCACTTCCCTGTAGCTCCACTGCACTGTTGTTAGTTCAATATGAAAAAAAGTTTTACCTTTACCCACCGAAGAAGCTGTGCTGCTCAAGGGTTTGGTTATTAGACTGATATTCACATTTGATTTGTTAGATTTGTTGTAATGTGGACACTGGACTGCCCACCTCACCTCTTTTATTTGCAACCATTCATTCCTTCTTCTACTTCTTTCGTAGTGTTTGTCCTGCACTAACGCAGGGTCCGCTACTTTAGATGCCATCTAGGCTGAGTTGAAGGGTGATCTTGGCCACTGTCTCTTCTTTGCTGTGCAAGACATGTTCATACCACCTCAATCGAGCCTCTTGCATCTTCTTAGTGATCAGCACCACTCTCATTCTTCTCCTAATGTCCACATTCATGATGTGATCTCACCTCGTGAGTTCGAAAGACCGTTTGAGCATCTTCAACTCCATCTTATGAACCGCCTGTTCTTGTTGTGTGGTGGCTGGGCAACATTCAATGGTGAAGAGGGCCACTGGTTGAACGACGGTCTTTTATAATTTTGCCTTTATGTAATTCGGCATCCGTCAATTGCACAGGATGCCCATGATTTGTTGCCATTTGAGCCATGCAACATGTGTGCGGGCGTCAGGGAGAGTGCAACCTACGACGCTTACACAAGGTATTTGAATTTGGTGATCTTGTTAATTTCGTGGCTGTCCACTCATATTGTTCCCTTTGCATGTGGACGGCTTTCAAGGTATTCAGTCTTCTTGAGGTTTAGTCGCAGGCCATTTTTGTCTAGCCGATTTTTCCACCACTGTTTCTATTGCTCTAGACGGGTCTTGTTTCCTCATGACTTCATCTACATACAGCAACCATTTATTCAATTTGTTCATTATTTTATCACATGAGAAATCTATGACATCACTACTCAATCCACAAATGTCATCTCAATTAACCTTCTTAGCATTAGACCCAAACATCACTCAGGTTGTAAAAAAGTGCTAAAAGCATAAAAGTGCCAACAGCGTTAGTACCCAGCATTGCTCGAGAAACAATATACAGTAGGTGTATCTTGCGTAAACGACAGCCCCGAGTATTACCCAGGTAACAGTGAAGACACATCTTCTCCTAGCCCCATAATGGCATCTCGAAGGAAAACGCTTTTAGTAGCTCAGGTATTGCATGCTCTTGACAGTAATACGAGGAGTGATGATGAAGTGAATCTCACTTCAGGTAGTGAAATTGAAACGGACAGTGAAATAGAATGTGATTCTGATGAATCCGAAAGAGACGCTCAGGTCAGTTGCACATGTGCTGTTCAAAAGCCAATCAGTCTGAAAAGAAAATATGCAAGGAATCATGCTGATATTTTCCCAACTGTAACAATAGATTGTGTATTTCACCATGCTTCAAAATATACCACACAAATGACATATTTTGATACTATATGCAATATTAGCATTATTTTTATTTTTAATTATAATTATGCATTATTATTATTTGTATAATTATTGTACTTTTTACACTTCTGACTTTGTACTTTTAGTGTTTTGCATGTTTTACAGTAGAAAGATGAAATTTAGTAAATATGTAATTTTTCAAGTCAAAAAAATGCAATTCTTTTTCATGTTCTTTTGAGAAAAAATGTAACACTAAGAAGGCTACAAAGAATAGTATTTACTGTATTTCATGCACTGAATACATTCACTTTGAAGATCAAATACTATAAGGAGCAATAGAACAATTCTTTAGAAAATTAAAGCAGCTCAAATGAATCATGAGTTATCTATTTTCTGAACATGTTTATTCCATTTTAGACTTTTTAGAGAAACAAGCTTACCAAGTCACGGGCAAACCCTAGACAGGGTGCTACACCATCTCACTTCTGGAAACACATTGTGCCAATTTGAAGTCACTAATTTACCTAATGTGCTTGTCTTTAAGAATGAGAAGGTAGACCAGAGCATCTGAAAAAACACACAAATGCACACACGCAGGTATAGGGAGGATGACCAAAGTCCACATAGACAGTGACCAGGGACAGGATTTGAATTTCCTGCAGTTGTCTGGCACCATATCCTATATTATAACAGACACTATAGCGTTGGCACAGTGGCACAGTGATTAGAGCTGCTGCATCATGTATCCCACACCCAAGATTGTCATCCTAAAGCCAATTGTTGTCTGTGTGGAATTTGCCTGATCTCCTCATATTTGCATTCATTTTCTTCTGTAACTTGGGTTTTATTTCTATAATTCCCAAAGATGTGCATGTTACTTTAATCATTGTGTTGGTGTAGATGTGAGTGTGTCGATCCTGTAATGGACTGGCACCCTGTCCATGCTGGTACCCCTTTGCACCTGGAGCTGCCAGTATAGAGTCCCATCCCAAATGACTCAGAATCAAATTATTCCAAGTTTGACAATTTGCGTTATTGAATAAACAAATGTCAGCTTTGCATTATTTGTTTTGTATTTTGTTGACGATATTACTGGCTGGCTAGCCATTTTTAAGCTGATATTCAATTTACAGTCACAAGGCAGGACAATAATAAGTGATTTAAAAAAGATGAACCATGTTGATAAGTTTGTACCACTTATGAAGCTTCAGTTTATTTTTTCATTTCCTTTCTAAAAACAGTCATTGATGATAACTGCCCCAGCTTAATTAAAGTATTGACTCACTTGTGACTTACTTTTGATTCAGGATAATCACTGTGACTCAATATGCTAGTGTATAATTGTTTGGTCCAGTTTAGTAATTCACTGCTGTTTTGGAGCCTACTGAAATGCTAAATCAATTGTATTATATAATGGTTCATTAAGTAAAACTAAATCCAATTCAAATATTTATGCAAATATGTAGGTTTTTTACAAGCACATTTTGATCTTTTTCCCCAGGTGACTATAAAAGAACATAAGTCCAACCATTAGGACATGTATCTGTATTAGAGAGCACAGCTGTGGACAGAAAGTATCATAAGAGAGCAGCAGGAGAGGTTTGCCGATCCCAGATGTACTCTTTTTATAACACTGTTAAAATACTGACTCATGTATTGATTGGAATTCCCAACCCACACATCCATTGACCCTTTTATTGAACCTACTCATCAAAAAAAGTTCTATCTATCTATCTATCTATCTATCTATCTATCTATCTATCTATCTATCTATCTATCTATCAAATTCATTCTCAAACCCCATTAACCCAGTTAAGGGTTATAGAGCAAGAGCCTATCCTACTAGAATTGGTGCAAGATAGAAATCAACCCTGGTTGGGATGCCTGCCCATTAAAGGATATGCAGGCCTGCCATACTCTGAAATAGTCAGTTTGGAATCTCCAATTAATCTAACAAACACCTCTTTGGGATGTTTAAGGAGAAATGTGTAACGGAATAGAATAAAGCTGAACAGAACAGAACAGGACTGAGCAGAAGAGAACAGAGCAGAATAGAATATTACCTATGACCTCTTGAGTGGCATAAAAGGCAACTAAAGGCGGTTGGCATCAAGAAGGACATCCAACTGTAAAAATGTTCTGCTCCAATATCCTCATATTTGGAGCTGACCTACAAGCCTGAACTTAGAAAATGGCTGTTAAACCAGCACCGAGAAATAATATAATTAAATACACACTCTCCAATTCAATGTCACTTGGAGATGGAAGCCAGTCCTGACAAGTTTGGATGCAGAATAGGAACCAGCCATGGATAGTCCATCAAGGAACCTGAATTTTAAAACATCTTCATGGAGCCATTTTGGAATTGAGAATTAACAGTTAAACTAACCCATATGTCTTTGGGAATGTGGGAGAAACACCCATGCACATAAGACTGCACAGGCAAACCCAGAAGACAGCAGTACTGTACACTGGGCCACCATAACATGTACCCAACCATCCATCTTTCAAACCTGCTTATCCAGAGCAGGTTCATAGGAAAGCTGGAGCCTATCCCAGCAGTCATCGGGTACAAAGCAGGAATATAATATTATGCTATACCATTTTCTAAACCTGCCTAATCCTGAGCAGGATCAAAGGAGGTTGGCGCACATCCCAGGCAGGAACAAACCCTGGATAGGGACAGCAATCTATCGAAGGGTGAACACACACACTCCACCCACACACTAGGGCCAGTTTAGCATTGCCAGTGCAGCTGATCTGTATGGCTTTGGACTGTGGAAGGAAGCTGAAGCCCCCAGAGGAATGGGGAGAACATGCAAACTCCATGCAGGGAGGACCTGGGATGTGAACCCTGGTCTTCTTATTGTGCCACCCTATACTATAATATACAGTAATATAATATAATATAATATAATATAATATAATATAATATAATATAATATAATATAATATAATATATTTGTTACAGTACTATTGCTATTATTACAGTACTTGCTGATCTTGAATACTTTGGGAATGTCAAAGTTAAACTCCTTTTACAAGGCATAGTACAATTTTGTTTGAATTTGCTTAGAATTCCTTTTTGTACAGTGCATTTTAATAGACTGGATTCATCCAGCAGTTAGGCAGTAGAAGCCATGTCTATTTTATTTTTTGCACCACCTTTAAGTCTGTGTTTAGTTAATAGCAAATTAGGTTTAAAATATAGCAGAAAAGATCAAACAGAACAAAGCATAAGTTTTTACATTAGCAATTTTTGTATTTCACACTATTATGCATTGTAGGCAATGTCCACTTCCACCATTTTCGTCTGGTCACAGATGATATCCATCCATCCATTGTTCCATCTATCTGTCCATCCATCATTCCTTTCATTTATGTACTGAAGTCATTTGAACAAATTCAGGGTAGTGGAGAGCCACAAGGTATACTGGCAGCATCAAGACAAGGCAGAAACCAACCCTGGAGAGGGATTCATTCAATAGCAGGAGAAGATAATTTAGATAGATAGATAGATAGATAGATAGATACTTTATTAATCCCAAGGGGAAATTCACATAATCTAGCAGCAGTATACTGATACAAAAAACAATATTAAATTAAAGAGTAATAAAAATGCATGTAAAAACAGACAATAATTTTGAATAATGTTAACATTTACTCCCCCGGGTGGAATTGAAGAGTCGCATAGTGTGGGGGAGGAATGATCTCCTCAGTCTGTCAGTGGAGGAAGACGGTGACAAAAGTCTGTCACTGAAGGTACTCCTCTGCTTGGAGATGACACTGTTAAGTGGATGCAGTGAATTCTTCATTTAGTGCAAACCTCTAAATGCTAATGAGAGGCATCTTGCACATCTTTCCAGAATTCCATATGATTAGATGCTGATATTTTGGTATCTCTTCAAATTAGGCTGAACAGAGTCTGGACCTTTTGGTTTCTTTGGTACATATTTAATCTCTTATAAACACAAGAGTGTAAATATATCTATTACTGACAGGAAAAAATGCATCTTCCATTTTTCAATCCACTTATCTAGTTCAGTGTTGTGGGGAGATGGTGTTGAAAGTAATGGGATGGTGCAAGACAAGAAGCAAGCTGGGATGGACAGCAAGACCATCTCAGGGAACACACACATTCAGAGCCACACTTCTATACCAGCTAACAAAAAGAAGAAAAGGGGTCAAACTATATACTGCAAATGCTGATCTAGTCTGCTAAAAAATGTACAGCCATAAGGTATAATAAAGTGCTAGTATCAACCGTTCTATATTAAATACATCTGTCTACTCTGTGCACAGTTACTCACAATCTTCCTGGTGACTACATGTTTACTGACCCTAAGTGTGTGCATGAGACTGCCGGGCACCACAAGCCTGTCCAGTACAAAAGCAGATTTGGATTTAATGTTCCAGTTGTACAAAAATAAAAATTAGATTGTTTGTAGGGTCAGTAAAGTCATGTATACAGAGCAGATTCTTACTTGCTATTTAGTATTGTGTTGTGCATTACAAAAAATAGAATTAAAAGAGCTAAAATCAGGTATTTCCAGTGCCTGGTCTAAGCAGTCAGCCAGCCAGTTTTAGGCACTGGAAATACCTGATTTTAGCTCTTTTAATTACATTTTTTAATTCAGCAAGATAGAGCAGAGAGTCATACGCTTAATCATAGAGGTGTATGACAGTGCGAAAGAATGCTGCCATGCTTGTAGTGATGCACATGTGTGTAGCTCTAAATTCTAGTGAATAATTAACGAATTAGCCTTTTAAATAAACCAAAGCCTAAAATACGTTTTTTGTTACTGGCAGACCTCTATGGCTCCCTAGCATAGCAACGACACACTGAATGCCAGAGTTCAGAACATCAGAGTTGATCACAATATACTATGGGGTTATAACATGATAAACACATATTAGAACAGAAAATGATAAGAAATGTGACAAATGAGAGGAGACCATCCACTCCATCAAGCCATTTTTTAGCTAATAGCCAAGCTGTCTCAATATGTCATGCAGGCTCTCCTCAAAGGTTATCACAGTTTCTGCTTCAACTATTTGTCTCAGTAGTTTGTTCCAGATTCCCAAAACTCTTTGCATAAAGAAACATTTCCTGGTTTCAATCCTAAACATATTATTGTTATAATATGCTTAAAAATGACTTTACAGGGCTATGCCTTTTTTCTTGCTAGAAGTCGTGTAATGATAATAACACATTGTGTAAATTGGGGTCAAAATCTATTGTCCGTTCCACCTTATCTGCTAAAGTAATTATAATTTAAAAGTACAGAGTTTAATTTTTGAGGATTCATCAACATAACATTGAATAATCCTGCACTTTAGAATAGTCCTCTAGCTCTGTAATTCAAAAGGAAGAATGTGCTTCAGACTCCCGGGTTGGTTTACACAGTTACATGGTGAGGTGCTTCCATCTACTGGATGTTTGGCAATTTAAAGCTGATTTTTTTCATGCTCGGTTGCTCTGAGGTTGCATTTTTCAGCATGTCCTGGTACAGTATATGCTGACTACAGTTTACATCATTTAAAGTGCTTTTATTATTTTATCAGGGCTTTCTTGTCTCGCAGCTAAAAGCATCTGATATACAATACATTTTTAAAATTTAATAAGCCTTATTTATACAAGTGTTTTAATAAAGAAATCACCAAACAAATTTTATTTTCTTTAAAAGGAGTGACAGCATGGTACTGTTCCATCCCAGAGGCCCTATTGTTGTCTTTATAGTGTAGGTGTGTTCTCCCCATGTTTGAGCCCAAGATCAATTTAGCCTGCACTTCAGAAGAGGTCATCCACCTGAGGCTAAGCATGTTTGGGCCCAGCCAATACTTGGAGGGAAGACCATCTAGGAAAAGCTTGGGTTGCTGCTGGAAGAGGTGTTGGTCAGGCCAGCAGGGGGCACTTACAATGTTGTCTGAATGTGGATCCCAGTGCAGTGATGAGGACACCGTGCTGAAACAAAATGGTGCCATCCTTTGGATGAGATGTGAAACCGAGGTCCTAACTCTTTGTGGTCATAACAGATCCCTGAGCATCTTTCCTATAAAGTAGAGTGTACCCCCAATGTCTCGGCTAAATTGCCTATTGTGGCCTGCTCATTCAGGACTCTAATTGTCCTCTGTTCCTAACTGGCTAACCATCACTCTCACCCTTTCACCACCTAGTAGTTAGGGTGTGGTGAGAGTACTGGTCTAAAAATAGCTGCCATTGCATCATCCTGGTGGATGCTTCACATTAGCGGTGGTTGAAATGGCTCCCCACTCACTAAGATGTGCCTTTTTCTGTTTTTTCATATGTGATTTGTTAAATATTTGTAATCTCTCCAACTCTGACATCCAATAAACAGGTTCATAAAAAGGATGGATGAATAATTTTATTTCAAGTTAACAACTGCAACATTGAGATTTAGGTGGTGTGACGAATCTCTGTTTTTAACTTTCCTGGTTCAATTGTTTTTGTGTTTTGAACTTTTGTGTTTTTATTTAAACTGGCATATTTATTTTATTGTTGTCTGTTATTTTGAGTTCTGTTTTTTGATTGGTTGCCACAATTTTGAGCCTTTGCATGCCTGTGGCCAAGCTGTTTATAGCTACTATGGCTGTTGCTGGTCAAATGGTATCCTGGATATCTCCCTGCACCTATATAAGGTGACAACACACAGCTACTCATTACCTCATCATTGGATGAACCTCTCAAAAAGAGTTTAGAATAAACAACTTGCAGGTGTCCAAGAGGGAATCCCGTCCCAGGGATGCTGCCATCTAGCATATCAGGGACACTGTCAGCAGTTATTTTGTGCCACAGACCAAGCTCATTAGTGTGCTAACCCGTGTCGCTGGGTTCCCCCCTGCCTTATGATCTGTGACCTAGGCGAATGCCTAATTCACCTTAATGGTGGTGCCCATCCTACCTGTCAGGACTACAGGCTATCTCCCCCTATCCTTCTGTCACACTGGCCTCCTAGCTGGGTGTTGTTCTTTGATCCAACCCTGCCAGGATGCCAACCTTCCCACTTCTGTTCTGGCATCTTCTGCCACCCTCCTGGCCTAGGCAGGGAATGCCATGCCACTCTTTTTGTCCATTTGCCACTTGGGATTGGAAGCCAGATAAGGGAAGGACATCCCTGCATGCCACCCATTACAAATTCAAGTATTAGTATTCAAGTATTGCTGTTGGAACTTTATGCAACACTTGTCCCAGTGTGAAAAGTTGTACCCATTAAGAGCAGAAATATTAGTTTATTGGAAAATATCTTAAAATTGTTTAGCACAAAGGTTATTACAGGCACATCAAAGCAACAGAATACACTTCTGTAAAATCAATCCTTGTACATAAAGAGCACAGTTTTATCTTCTGTAAAATAAGCACTTGTACATAAAGTGCTTAAATTGATACAAAGTACAAATGTAAAAATATCAATCTGGGAAACAAGAAATGACAAATTCATTAATCCTCAAATATTAGACTCTCCTTATGAAAAACGAAACTGCACCCACTATTGCCCGCTATCAACTGCATTAAGCTGCCAGGCTCTAGGGAGTCATCGAGCGCATACTTGTGAAAAACAAAAAAACAATTTAATTTGGGCTTTCTAAAGATTACCTGAACAGATCTGTGCATGAACAAATTAAGCAAATAAGACCCTCCATCCACTTTCTCTTTTATCCTTTTGACTTGTACTTAGGCTTACATTATACAGTCATATGCCAGTTATCAAATGGACCTTGAGCACTTGGTGCCTACAATGAAGTGGTGTAGCCCACCCAACTGCTGATCAGTTAAATCAAGACAAATCACCAACAAAGAGAATAAGGAGCATCATGCCAGTCCATTGCAGAAGGCATCATGAATGAGATGGCACACCACACTGAGTGGCATGCTGTGGTTCTCTTCACTTTCACATCACACTCCTATTTAATTCTTATCGCTAGTTACTTGCTGCTTCAGCAGTAGTCACTGACATTGAAGTTTACAGCCTGGTGTTTTGAAATTATTTTTTAATTTCCACTCTTTCTGATGCTCTTACTCTTAGCTCAGCACATGTCTAATCTGAAATGCTCAGTATGTCAAAGGTCAAAGTTGGTACAGTAAATATGCAATCTGCATTTTAAGCAATCTTTATCTAGATGTAGCACCATTTAACATATGCTTTTAAATACAGGCATTTTTTATTTGACATTTGTCCAACCATCTGTCCGTTTTCTTACTCAATTGAGGCTCCTAAGTGACAACAAACTATCCCAGCCATGCTTGGCACAACACAGACCTGGACCAGGCACCAATATACAGTAGGGCACACTTAGACACACAGTCAGTGGGCCGATTTAGAGTCTCCTGTGTGTGATGTCTTAAAGTGTGAGGAAGAAGATCTTAAAGCCTTGTGGATCCTAACATGAGAAAAAATTATGTTGACTTGACTAGAATAGTGCTAACCCCAAAGCCAGTCCTTATTTATGTTTGATTTGCTTCTAAATTATGCCTTTCTTCTCTCTCTCTCTCTCTCTCTTTAACATTACCACTTTGTACATAACAGAGACTCTTGTCACTCATGATGAGCTTTTCAATGTCATTGTCAAATATTGATGTTCCTACTCGCTTTTTTGGATGCTTGCCATAGTCTTAGGAAGCCATCGCTAGCATGGTCTTGCAGAATTGAACTCAAAAAGCTATAATACTTCTGTACAAAGTTCACTTCAAAGCTCTAAAATTGAACAGACAGACTGAATATGAATAACGGATGGCACGTAGGAGCCTAATCAGTCCAAATCTATACTACCTTAACACATTTATCTTTCCATGGTCACAGGATACTGGATTCTATGGGTCAAAAAGCAGTACCAAATCTCGGCTGAGACCCCACTCAGTGACAGAAAACACACACACACAGAGCTACAATCACTGGTGCTAACTTAGGAACGTCTTAAGACTCGAGAACACCCCTTCATACCACTGAAAACCTGGAGCAATGTCAAGAAGACTTTCAAATGATCAAATATGAGTGTACACGTAAATACTCACAAGAATGGGATAATCAAAGGGAGAACACAAAGTAGTCAAATGAAAAACAGATACTGTAAATCAAATTCCACTGCCCCTTTGGATTTTCCAGCACTGTTCTTTGCTCTGATTGTGAGGGTGGCTTCTACACTTTCTGACCTCCAACTCAATTGGTCCCTCATCCTCCCACCAATTAAAGTCCATCCCAAAATACCTTTGAAATGCATTTCATGATCTCTTCTGGACCAAGAGACAGAATACTTTCCAGGGTCAAGGGTTACAGGGCTTTCAAGTGGCTAAGAAGCTGTTAAAGTTTGAAATTATTCTTAGAATATAAAACATATGAAACAGGGTGTTTTTGCTGACACATCTTCTTGTTACATGCTGGGTCCCAAGAATGTACAGAGCACTGACCAAAATTGTAAAAAACATCCCTTTTGATATATTAATTTTATTTAAAAAACATGTATATAACAATTCACATCTTTATTTATAGCCATCTATCCTGTTACTAAATCTGCTTAAGGGGAGCCTGACCTTACTGCTACACTTACAGTCTTTCAATAAAAAAGCTAATTGGTCTTCTTACTTTTCTGAAGCCACTTCTGATTAACTTTATCCCCACCTGCCTTACCATAAGCTGTCCCCTCACCCAAAGTGTAGCCATCTGGTAGTCCTGACAAATGTCAGATGGGCTACTAAAGGGCTGTTTTACAGAAGGGACATAATCTCACACTGAGTTAAAACAGAAAAATACAAAGGATAGTGAGTTTTTGAACTGTGAGCTTCTCAGCTCAAGTCTGACATATTCTGAAGTCTAAATGGGAATCTAAATGGTGTGGCAAAGGCGCTATATAGGCATCGACCCGACACAGACTTACAACGGAGGCGCATGTAAAATAAATAAAAAGAACGTTTCATTTTTTTTCAGCCTTGGAGCATGTCTTCCCCGTGTCCCACAGGCCCAACACAGTCCCAAAACAACAACCAAAGTAAATCACCCCAAACTACACTCGCTTAAGTTTTATTTAAGTGTGAAGGCAGCACCAGTTTAGTTAATTATTTTACCATTTTCCAACAAATCTGCACCCATTTCAATTTATATTCTGACACACCATTCCCCCATGTCTATGAGAAGTTTCTCTGATCAATCCAATTACACCAGAAAAGTACATATTCTGTTAACTGGTGACTCACACAGGACAAATTTACTCCAACACTCACACCAGGTTTCAAATAGCTAAACACTCCCCGTCAATTGCATTGTACTTGAGATAGTACTGTTCGAGTAGCAGCTCAAGAGCAGACTATGTAATACGGTACTAAGAGGAGACGATCCTCTGGTCTAAGTGTTGTATCAGTGAATAGGGCGACAGGATTAATACCAAGTTTAACTAATTCACAGCTAGTATTGCTTTACCTTTGTGTTTCTCCTCGGTTTTCTCGGCAGGCACTCTGATTGCCAGTCAATGGTGGTACACCAGCAATTGACGCCTCACCCTCTCTCAATTAACGTGCCACTAAACATTCCTCTCAATTTAAAGGGACAGAGCACAAGGAGAAAGTGTATCCTCATGTAAACTTATTAAAAATAGTTGCAATCATTAAACTATATTCGATTGGCTTTCTCTATTGTAAACTTTATTCAGGTCAGGCATATAAAAAGGTCCGGATATCCCTATACAAAAAGTAATGACACAGAGGGGTACACATTAGTAGAATAATATCTGAAGCATAATTGTCTCTTTGTAACTGCTGGCCTGATCTGCCATCAGAGTGACCTGAGTGCACACCCTGGTCACCAAAAGGCTTTTACATATCCAAGAAAAATGTAATGTCAGCATTTTTCTGTTTCAGCAGTATCATGCGCTCTTCCACATAACACACATATGGCTACTCATACATTATATCGCTCCTACTCTATATAACATACGAGTGACCCATTGCTTAAATCTCTAAAGAGGACTTCCCCTCCACTTGATATAATGTATGCGTAATATTTCGATCAAATGTTTTGAGGATGAAACATGTAATGTATTAGTGACTGCATGCTCATATCTCCAGTTTTATTATTATATGTGAAGTCCGTAGAATATAAAGACACCTCCACGACACTCTGAAGAAACATAGCATTGAAGAAACTAGCAGCATCTTTCAATGCACACTTTCTGAACAGTGGGTCAAGCGATTTCTTAATTAAGGACACAGACTCTGTGTATTTTTATCAAAGATTAATAGTTTAATCTATGTTGATTTGTATTTTTTGCTTTCTCATATTATTCAATGTAAACATTTTCGTGCATCACTTGTCTTCTTCTACAGCATTGAGTTAAATATATTTAATTCAGTATTATGCTATACTTCAGCAGAACTAAAAATATAAAACATGGTTTCCATACTTTTTTAATGACATATTAGTGCTTTTTCTTGTCCGTAACAGTCTGTGTGACTTTTACCTATCGTGCTAAGGCCCTTAAACCGGCTCATGAGGTGGTCTATTAGTTAGTATGCAACTTTGTACCCCTTGTCCGACTACAAAAAGCCCACTGCAAATGCACTGAATCTTAGCCTTGGTCCACTGCTAGTCTGCAGCACTGTGGCACACTGCAATGGTTCAAATCCCCAAAGTTAGTCTTGTTACCATAAATATGTACTAATACCAGATCAGCACAAGATCATCCTGAACTCATAGCACACTGCAAATGTCCCTCCGTGTTCGATCTCTGTTGTGCTCCCATGTCTCTCTGTGTTTTTGTCTAGGTACTTTAGTGCTCATCTCACATCTGAAGGATATGCATATGTTGGGTTACTTGATGATTTTATATTCACCACATATGGGCTCTGGCCCCCCACCACTACAGACTGGATTATTAGAATGTACAGTATATTCTTATGCATTTACATGATTTGGAGATGTGAAAGCAAAGCAAGCACAGAAGAATATGCAACATCACACAGAAAGTAAGCAGGCCTGGATTATAGCTGTGAAGTGACCACTACACCTCCACACAGCAGTATCTCATTCAAGTACAAATAGGTTACTGTCTTGTAAATGTCCTAGGCCACTTGATCTTTCTTTATATCAATCTTTTATATAGCATTCC
Organism: Polypterus senegalus; assembly: GCF_016835505.1. Classification (NCBI taxonomy): domain Eukaryota; kingdom Metazoa; phylum Chordata; class Cladistia; order Polypteriformes; family Polypteridae; genus Polypterus; species Polypterus senegalus. The sequence goes on from NC_053155.1 coordinate 129,013,493, forward strand.
AAAATTCTAAGCATATTTGAAATTAATTTAATGGACTGAATGATGACCATTTGTTTGTCTTGTATTCTTACTTTTTAATGATGTGCTAGCGAATATGAATTGATGGATTTCAAAACAACCAAAACTACATGGTGGTGGTAAGTGGCTTACATGATTTATTTGTCCATTGCTGAACCCAATAAATCCACTTTAGGGTGCCAGGAGATGGAGTAAATTCTACCAGAATTGAACACAAAGCAGGAACCAGCTCTGCTTTCACAGGTTACACTCACTCATACTGTTACGATTTAGAGTCACCATTTAACCTTAGACACACAAGCTTTAGATATGTGGGAGAAAAAAAGAGAAGAAGAATCCCAAAACAGCAAGTGGGGTGGCATATGAGGCAGCAGTGGCGATGTCTGTGCCACCCCACTTCAGATTGTCTTAAAACTGCTTAAGCCATTTCAAGACTGGTGAGAGACTAGGGAGTTTAGTTGATGCCACTGCTTAGGCAAAGCACAGGAAAAAGTCTTGACCGTGGTATGAATTCATTGCAGAGCCCACTCACACACAGAAACACACACTCCTCTGACTCATTTAGTAACACCAATTAACCTGCATGGTTTTGGGGCTGTGGAAGAAAAACCAGCGGACCTGGTGGAAAGCACACACAGACATTGGAAAACATGCAAACGCCACACTGACAACAACTGGATTTAAACCTGGGATGCTGTGTTCATAAGACAGCACTGTGCCACCATGCTTCCCATTTCACTAAATGCATCTAAAACATTACTTCACATAACAGAGGCTTAAATTAAGGCATAAATTAATTTCATCTTTAAATTAATTTTCTCCCCCTCAATTGCTCATGTTATTTTCATTGTGGCCTGCTGGTTCATCACTGAGATGCCTTATTGCACAAACACCCCAGATGCATCAGTTTGGAAACACACAGTTAAAGGATAACAATTAATGATTTTTTTTTTTTTTTTTACTTTCTCATATACCAAATATAGGGAAAATATTGTAATCGATCTGATGTTGTAATTTTGATGAATCTCAACATTTTAGACCTCCCTGGCTTTCTTGTATACAAAGTATAGGGAAAGTATTGTAATCGGCCAAAAATTCCATTTCGAGATTTTGATGAATCTTAGACCTCCCTATGTCCGAAAATACTATTTTTGGAATTATGTCTGTGTGCGTATGTCAACACGATAACTTGAGTATTAGGTACAAAACATAGATTTCTATCAACTTTTGGGTTATTTCCATTAACTGGAAATGGTACTTTACCTTTTATATATTTTGAAAAGCATGAAGAGTCAACTTAAGTAGGCTATAGAATTGGTTATGCGGTCAGCTTGTTTGTCATTATAAAGACAGAATTCACTTTATAATGCGAACTTAAACATTATCTCTACGACAGGTTACAATCCCATCCCAACAAACTGCAGACAGATTGTATATGGTCTGGCAGCGCATTGTGGCCAGGCCAGGTCACTGATCCTCTGATAATAATCGGGGGTACACTGAAGAAGGGGTATTTTTACATTTACAATTTTAAAATAACACATACGGTATTTAACAGCGATTAGAACTTCTGAATGACCACTATAAATAGTGAGTGTGATGAGTGTTTTAGTGTGTTAATAGTTAGATTAGATTAGATAAACTTTATTAATCCCATGGGGAATTTTAGATGCATACAGTAGCAGAATCATAAAAATACAAGAATACGGACTCACAGAGCAGATTAATACATCCAATCAATCAATCAACCAATAAAAATAAATAAAAGCATATTGTGCAGATATTTCAAAATGAACTTAATGAGTACATTGGGAGGAAGAATTAAATTACCTAATAGCAGTGGCGTGAAAACAACCCAGAGGCACTTTTTTGGCACACCGTGGTGGAATGAGCATGTGGCTTAAAATTCTCTCCTAGAGAGGATGGAGCTGTCTGGCACAAGTTAAGGTTGTTACTTCCTAGCAAACAACCAATCATTAATCAAAAAACAAAATCATTAAATTATATCAAACCAGCTGCAGTAATATAAATTAAGGAATAGCCAGATCATTTATCAAAATATTTTATTTTTGTTCATGTTAAGCACTGCAGTTTCTCAAATACTCAAATTTAAACAAGGATACTTCTGGCTGAATGCAGACTGAAGGTCGAATAAGATATTTTTAAGGCTTCAATGCAACAGCAAAACATAAAAAAGTGCAATGTCAAGTTCAAAATAAAAACTGTTACTCTCACCAGCAAAAAAACATGATAACCTTGACTTGTAAACCTGCCACAATAAAAACACCGAAAAACACAGCAAGCAAGCCTCCTGGTTGTACATCCATGAAGTGAGAAATGTTTGTAAACAACTGGGCAAGAGTGTAGTAAAATAAGATTTAATGATTAACATGTGCCTGATAAAAATAATCTGATGACAGCAGATGACTGGTAGGACATTTTTTTAGAGCTTTCATGTTTATTTTCTGCTTCTTAGTTAATTACTAGAGTCTAGTATGGCACAGCAATACTGGTTGGTAGTGTAGGTGGAAGAACAGAAGATACTGAGGAGCAGTGTCTTCTCTTAAACAAACTGGGGCCCTAAGTGGAGTCGCCTTGGTATCTCCCCCCCTATATCCACCCTGCCCCTCTCTGAATCCACTACATTAGTATTTCTTAATAACAGCTTTAATTTGAACAATAGATATATGAGTAAATAATAAATAAAGAATCACGCATCACAAACTTAACTAACTTTTTGATGTGTTTCCTTTGTAAATGAAGGCCCTAATTAGTAGTAGTAATAATGTGCTGCTACTTTTGGTTAATTAATACAACTGGAGTATCACTTGTGACATGAAACAAAAACAGCAAAAACTATTATAACTACTACTACTACTACTATTAATAATAATAATAATAACATTTTAAAAACTACTAATTCTGCTATTGAACGTGCTTAATTAACTTACTTAATGCAGTAAATACAAGGTCAAAATTAACTTGAATATTTAATTATTTAAAAAATAAATATGTAAATATATCAACTACTGTGCACTTATGAATTAGTCTAAACTTCATTATGTCCTTCCCATGACATCAGATATCAATGTTATTCATTGAAACAATAATGTTAGCTACCAAGAAAATGAATCAAGAACTAAGGTTAATCTGAGCTAATTTCTCTTTTTGTATGTCAAATTTGCTTTCATGGTTCATGCACTATATGTGGGGCCTATGATCAGAGGACCGATGTAGGGGAGCCCATTAGAGGGTTGAAGGCATCCATGATTTTGGAGCTCTACTGGACAGCCAATAGGATTACATTTTTTTCTCACTTGGTTTACTTGACCTGGATCTGAGAACTCCTCTTACAACCCTAATCTTAACCATAGTGTAATCGGGCATATCACATAACATCACTGATGTATAATGCAAAACGAAGCTCTGAAGGAGAGATGTGTCCAGTTACAGACCTCTACAGCTACACGATTCAGTTACAAAGCTGGACAATCAATTGGACTGCACTTTTTTGTCAGTTGGTTAACTTGACTTGAGTCAGATAAGCCTCCCACAACCCTAATCTTAACCATAGTGTAACAATGTCCCATGTTAAGTTAGTATGTGATTCTGAATTCTGAGTAAATCGATCACTATGCCAATTCGAGGTTGTTTCCTTTCTTGGAACCCATCTCACTGAAACCCACTGATGGATAAAAGTTGGTACAGAACATGAAATGGATGTATTATCAGCCAAGTGTATCTTGATAGCACTATTCTCCTATGTATATTCTGATTTTCCTACAATGAAAGGACACAGATGTCACAAGCGCTTGCAGCAGGACTGTACTGGGTTAATCTGTCTGCGAGGAGGCCTGCCTGACAAACAAAAGCAGAATTGTTTATAAGAAAAACAGGCCCTGGAGTAATAGTTGCTTATCTCAAGTACTGTACCTTCACTATGCCATCTGTAGATAAGCACAGGATAATGCTTAAAAAAACAAGTTTATTTCAGTATTTACCTTCACTTAATTACTGATAAGAAGTCTGTTGGTTAATTTTATTTTTACTATACTTAAACAATATAACTGAATTGATCATCTGGAGTGAATTGTTACTGTAGTATAAAGTAGTTTTGATTTATTTAGTCTGAGTTAGTAATGGCCAAAGCTGCAATGACCATACCAGAAGTCTAATCCGAGAAATGTAAATAAAGAGTAACTATGCTGCACTTAGGATGCAGAATCCTGGACATTAATACATGTAACATTTGTCCTCATAATCTTGCTTTACAGATAAAATGCTAGAAATTCAATAAATAAATGAAAATTATCCCTCTAAATGGTAAATTCAAGAGTTAATAATGCAACAAAAAATACTTTCAACATAGACCTTCTATTGGAATGTATTTTGTAATGCATGCAGCAATAAAATGCATTGCATGTGTCATTGCAACAGATGGCCCATCACAAGAATTTCTAGTAATAAAATGCATTACTACAAATGTTTATGATGCATCTGTTAGAATGACAAATTGACAAATACAATGAATATGTTACCGGTATATGTAATTTTTCAAGCCATAAAATACACGTTAAGGAGGTTAAGCAAAAACATATTTTATGTCTTTTTTCAAGTATTTCCTTAGATTTTAGGGAAAAAACGCAACAAGAAATCATTGCAATCATTTGTTCTTAAACAGAAATAACACAGCAGCAACAAAAAAGCGTCCGTAGACTTACAGCATAATGCAGCACTGTGGTGTCATCAACAAAGAAACATAGAAGAATGAAGACAATAAATAAGAATACATTTAAAAAAACAAATCAAGTAAAAAATAACACAGATGTTTAAAACAGCCTTCTATATTATATAACGTGTCCACAATCATCAGTAAATTGTCAATACCTGTCTAAACTAATTTAGATAGATAGTTTGATGAATTGATCAGTGAGCGCACTTTATTTGTCCCAAGGGTGAATTTTAATACAAATTGCCAGTGTTGAAAGGTCATATTGATACTGTGGTACACAGCTCACTGTTCTTTATAAACTTTAAAAAGTCTAAAGTTAAAGTTTAAAGTTCCAGGGTGGCACAAGTCACAACCTTAAATTAAAACCTATTAACATTTGTTGTATGTTTATCAGATTTGAATCCTCCATCGCTTTGTACAATATTAATAAGTAAAAACTTCCACAAAACTGGAAAAGTATATTTTTAATTCCAGGATATTTATTTTACTAACAGACTTTTCATGCACAAGTTTTGTAATGAGCGTAAATAACAGGTCCAAACTTTAAATTCAGTGAGAACAGACATAAGTCTTCAGTACAATTCTCAAAACCATTAAACTCTAATGTGAGCTTGTCAAAAGAGGTAAATAATTTTTATATTGCATAAACAGACAGTCATTAATCTAGTTTCTTGATTTTTGTTCTTTAGTCTGATAAACATCTTTTAAATTGCAAAATCTGCTATATTTTTATTTCCCCATATCTGATAAATATTAATACGGAAAATTCATTCATACAATTCTGGTTAGAAGTAATAATATTCTTCTCCAAGTCCTTTTAATTATTTCTGATCTCTTTATTAACTGTTCTTGTTCATAACTTCTGTTATTAATGGTTATGTTCTTTGTCTTTTATCCGTCAAACAGCTGTCTTTTCTTAACTACCATTTTACTTCTATCTATACTCGTTTGCTGAGGAGATCTGTCAGTAAAGTACTGCATGTACTTCTCAGTTCTCTGTATCTATATATATATAATTCACTAAGGGCACACAAGACAGCGAGCGCAAGCAAGACAGTGAGCCACGCCCGGCAACTCACAGAGCCCCGCCTGCCAACTCTAACCCTCCTACCACGTCATGGGATATGCACGACAGAGCCACGCACGCCAACTGTAACCATCCTCCCGCGTCCAGCGTCGCTCTCGAGGCATGTGCACTGCCTGCTCATGTGCCCGCACGGAACAACTCACTTAACATAGCCTCAGTTGCTTTAGTCTGTGCAAAAGTCCACATACTCCTCTGAGCCACGTTGACTTTTCACCGCACGCAAGACAGAGAGCCACGCCCGCCAACTCACAGAGCCCTGTCCGCCAACTCTAAGACCATGGGATACGCTCGACAGAGCCCCGCCCGCCAACTGTAACCCTCCTCCTGCGTCCACCGTCTCTCTCGAGACATGTGCACTGCCTGATCATGTGCCTGCACGCAACAACTCACCAAACACAGCCTCAGTTGCTTTTGTCTGTGCTACAGCCCACATGAGAGAGACACACACAAACACAGGCACGCGAGAGAGACACACACACACACAGGCGCGAGAGACAGACACACTTAGGCATGCGAGAGAGACACACACAGGCGCACAAAAGAGAGAGACACACACACAGAGGCGTACGAGAGAGACACACACACACAGGCGTGCGAGAGAGAGAGACACACACACACACAGGCCTGCGAGAGAGAGACACACACACAGGCCTGCGAGAGAGAGACACACACACACACACACAGGCGCTCGAGAGAGACACACACACAGGCGCGTGCATGCATTGTTGCAATGTTACTTTTCTTGGTTGTTTATTAAATTACTGATTTTTCAAATGTTCATTTTTTTCCCTGTGCTTAAAACTCATTAAGAAAAGTGTTTTTAGCAAGTGGTTCGTAGCGCTACAGCGCAAACTCTTGCAGTGTTAGTTTTCTCTGTTGTTCAAGGTTTTCTCAGTGTTATTCAATGTTTTTACATTTATTTTACTATTACGCTGTGCATTCTATGGTATAATTAACTATATTTGTGCTTAAAAAAAATATATATTTACATGCAGTTTGTACGGTCTGGAACGGATTAATTGTATTTACTGTGAACGGAACACGGGCCCAGACAGGCAGACATGCACCACCACACATTTATTTACACTATGTACAAGTTAATCAAGTGCCACAAAAACCTTAATCTTCCCCAAAGTCCAGGCCAAACCACACTGCCACTTCTTCGGGCCGCCTCCTACTCTCTCGTTCCTGACCTTGTCCTTCTTCCACCCGACTCCAGCCTCGAATGAAGGGAGGCGGCCCCTTTTATTCACACCCGGATGTGCTCCAGGCAATCTCCCACCGACACGCCCCCGTTTGGCGGAAGTGCCGGCTGTATCCCTGGAAGCACTCCGGGTGTCCCTGCTCATCTTCCCCTCAGCACTTCCTGGTGTGGCGGAAGTGCTGAGGTCCAGGGTTCCCAAGGCATCTGTGCGACCCCTGGCGGTGACCACGGAACCCTACAGGGTTGGGCTTCCAAGCCCTCTACCCATGGACCCCAAAGCAACCAGGGTGGCAGCCCCCACGTGGTCCAAGGCGGGCGCACACCCTTTTCCGGTCCTCCAAGGCATTCCGGCTGGGTTGTCGCCCCTAGCATCCCTGACATGAATTTCCCCTTGGGATTAATAAAGTATCTATCTATCTATCTATCTATCATTACATACAGTCCTATGGGGGAAATTACTTCGGTTCATTACCAAATCGGTTTACGACCAGAGTTTTGGAACGCATTATGGTCGTGAACCGAAGTTCCACTGTATATGTAATCGACCAAGTCACCTGACCATGGGGAACGCACGGTAGAGCCCCGCCCGCCAACTCTCACCCTCCTCCCACGTCCACCCTCGCTCTCAAGGCATGCACACTGCTTGCTTATGTGCCCCCAACACGTCACCAAACACATCCTCACTCGCTTTTGTCTGTGCTACAGTCCACATGCAGCTGTGAGCCACGTTGACTGTTCACATTGATAATGATGCGGCGTATGCTACCCTGCAGGTTGGCTAGTTTCTTTTATTTTGACAGTCCCTCTGTACTAAACAGTTTGGGCTGCTTTTTAACTTGTGATGGACTGTGTTACATTTGCTATTGTTTCAGCATTACATTCCTTATGGTAATTTCTCTACCTTATTTTCTACTTATTGTAAATGACTGCTTATTTTACATCTCTGGGTTGTTTGTCCTTATCTATGTTTTATACTCATGTTATTTTATTATTTCTTAAGTCGTTATGCTTACTAATCATGACATGTTACATGATGATAGGCACATGCAAAACAGGATTTCACTGTACTCTGTACATGTGACAATACTGACTCTATAAACCTATAAAAAACATTTGTTAATGTAACACACTCAGATCTAATTATGCTAAACTGTTGAGTTAATCTAAAATGATGACTGATCCAAATAGAGTTATATAAATAAAAATAAACAGAGTTTTTTAGGGTAAATCCAAAAAAATTGTCACAAAACTGATACCAAACTAAACCTGAATAATTTTCTTTTTTGGCATTTTCTTGTGCTAGACAATCACTGGCTCATTCCCTTTTTATAATCCAAAGTTTAGACACTTGCTAAAGTGAACTACAACATTATATATCATGTTTGCCATCATATTACACAACATATGGCACGTGTGCTTACTAACCATGCAACATTATTTTAACCAGAGACACAAAATGTCAGTGTCCACAAAATAATAAATACACAAATGGCCATACAAAAGTAATTACAATAATCTGTTAAAAAATGATACAGAATTTTGGATTAAGAATTAGAGTAGAAGATTAGTGAGTAGAGAAAGCCAGAGAGTGGTCAAATACTAGGAAATCTACACTAACCAAATTAAGTCACTAAAAGATTAACTAAAAATCTTGTTTTAAGTCGATAATCTTTTATAGAACTGCCAACCTTGCTGTTATTTGAAATAAGAAAATACATGAGGCAAACCACAAGAGTGCCAGGGATAAGAAGAACAGTGTAAGTTTTAATTCTAGCAGGGATCACAAACTGTTTGTATCTAAACCTCATTGTAAACCATAATCAAAATCAAAAACCACAGCGAGATTTGTTCCTTCAGAGATATGTACAAGAGAAATAATTTATAGATAAAGCATGAATTGTTTGAAAACAAAAACAGTCTTAAACATCCAACAACATGAGATGCAGGCATTTAAAGTGTCACGCATGTGACAACATGAAATACAGCTTATCCATTAGCAGGATGTTGTGTCCTAGCAAGAAGTCCCCAAAGTGGTGGTGCCCACTAGAAAACAAGATAATATGTAAATTACAATCAACATCTACACCACACAACATTACCAGAAACTAATTAATATGGGAGGTATTTTCTGAAAAAATGAAAATGCAACTTATCTTTTGCAATTTTATTTTCAAAGTCTGCATGCAAAAATGCTGCAAAAATGAAAATGAAATAATCCCATTTTTCAATTACCTCACATAAATTAACTAGTGAAAAACACTTCTAAAACTCAAAAAAAAAATCTCTTAGCATTGCAAAATATTTTTTTTACTTAAAATTCGTAACACTCACTATTCCTTAAAAGTGTAAATCCATAATCTTGGATGATTGCAAACAAGCATTGCCATCATTTATATCAGCATTCTGCTTATTTCACATGCCTTGACTTCTACCAGTTCTGTTAGAAATCAACAATTATTTCTAAAATCCCAAACTTTTGACAAAAGATAATAGCAACACAACCATAATAACTGAAAAAACTAAGCCAAACAATATAACATAATATGTTTCTGACTTAACTAGGTTACTAAGCTGTAGGACAATTGCTCATTCCACCTTTGTCTGGTGAGTGTAAAATGCAAAACTTTAATATAAGGAAGAAATATTAAAAAGTAAGTGTATTTTAACAAACAAGATTAAACCTAAGTGATCTAGAAATTTGTTGTAAAATGTATTTTGATAAAGGGTAGAATGTAAAAAGGAGGAGTTGTTGAATAAAGAATGATAATAATTTGTAAAATGTATACTATATGAGAAATTGTTTATGTACAAATTACTGCTACAGCAGATAATTTGACTATTCTTTATTTCTTTGTAGCTGATTAAAACTGCTGATCTGGACCCCAGTCAGAATTACATTCTCGGCTTTCACCCTCATGGAATCCTAGTGGCTGGTGCTTTTGTGAATTTCTGTACAGAAGCAACTGGATTTTCTGTTCTTTTCCCTGGAATGACCCCATATCTTCTAATGTTGCCCTTGTGGTTCAGGACTCCATTTTTCCGAGATTACATTATGTGTGGAGGTAATGCCACATTAGTGACTTTATATTTGATAAGGAGAGTCCCTATTGTGTCTTTGCTTATTTATGTATTTTATTGATGGATCATGCACTGCAAGGGTATACACCATTTGGATACTTAAAGTTTTCTATTGCTAATCTGACCTTTTAAGTTGTCTTATTAAGATTTGACAGTTACTTTATGTTGTACCATATGTGTTATGAGAAAAAATAAGCTGGTTATTTATAGTTCTCTCTTTTTTGGAATCTTGGGCAATCAGATTCTTAATATCTGCCTAACGTACATTGTATGCTTTGCCATTCAGACTCACAGCTTTGACATGCTATCACTTACATATACTTTCAACCTAACTCTGTTTAAATGATGTATACCATGTTTAGTCTGTGCTTGAGGCAGATAGCCTGAACAAGCAATCCTCTTCATGTTTAATGCTCACAGTCAGCCCTGCACATCATGTTTATGACACTTCTTTACAGTATAGGCCACTAAATCAGGGATGTTCAGGCACTGATGAGCTCTGCACACTGTGGCTTTTAAAGAGGGAGACGGATTGATATATGTGAAGAAAATCAACATATCCAGCACATCTATCTGTCTATCTATTTTACACTCACCTAAAGGATTATTAGGAACACCTGTTCAGTTTCTCATTAATGCAATTATCTAATCAACCAATCACATGGCAGTTGCTTCAATGCATTTAGGGGTGTGGTCCTGGTCAAGACAATCTCCTGAACTCCAAACTGAATGTCAGAATGGGAAAGAAAGGTGATTTAAGCAATTTTGAGCATGGCATGGTTGTTGGTGCCAGACGGGCCGGTCTGAGTATTTCACCATCTGTTCAGTTACTGGGATTTTCACGCACAACCATTTCTAGGGTTTACAAAGAATGGTGTGAAAAGGGAAAAACATCCAGTATGCGGCAGTCCTGTGGGCGAAAATGCCTTGTTGATGCTAGAGGTCAGAGGAGAATGGGCCGACTGATTCAAGCTGATAGAAGAGCAACTTTGACTGAAATAACCACTCGTTACAACCGAGGTATGCAGCAAAGCATTTGTGAAGCCACAATACGCACAACCTTGAGGCGGATGGGCTACAACAGCAGAAGACCCCACCGGGTACCACTCATCTCCACTACAAATAGGAAAAAGAGGCTACAATTTGCACAAGCTCACCAAAATTGGACAGTTGAAGACTGGAAAAATGTTGCCTGGTCTGATGAGTCTCGATTTCCGTTGAGACATTCAAATGGTAGAGTCAGAATTTGGCGTAAACAGAATGAGAACATGGATCCATCATGCCTTGTTACCACTGTGCAGGCTGGTGGTGGTGGTGTAATGGTGTGGGGGATGTTTTCTTGGCACACTTTAGGCCCCTTAGTGCCAATTGGGCATTGTTTAAATGCCACGGGCTACCTGAGCATTGTTTCTGACCATGTCCATCCCTTCATGACCACCATGTACCCATCCTCTGATGGCTACTTCCAGCAGGATAATGCACCATGTCACAAAGCTCGAATCATTTCAAATTGGTTTCTTGAACATGACAATGAGTTCACTGTACTAAGAGATTTGAACTGCTTATTGCATTCAAGGATCGAATGAATGCCTTAAAACCGAGAAGACAGATTGCCAGATATGATAAACTATGCGAAAAAGAAAATTTAATGTCTCATCTCAGACAGAAACAGAAGGTTATATTCAAAAATAGCCTAATTCGTATTTTCCCAGATTTCAAACTGCTGCAAAATGAGCTGCATTCTACAGCATCAAACAGTTGCTATGCAGAGCTGAAATCACAGCTGATTAGGACATCTTTTAAAACATGAACAGGAGTCATATTCTGTCTTTGCAATATAAAGAAAAATCTGTTTGCAACTTGGTCTGTCTTTAATATTATATGTTTGACAAAATTTTTGGACATTTATTCAGTTACTATATTGTAGTTTATTTTATTAATTATACATATATATGCATACCTATTAAGTAATTGAAAGTGACAATAGATTTAACACAAATGTATATGAAGGTTTGTATGTTTATATGGACATACATGTATTTACATGTATATAATCTTTTATATATGAGTAAATAAAACTACTCTAATTTGAGTTGCTTTTAAAAACACTACACAAGGAAAAAAATTAGAACATAAAGTATATAAATATGCATATAAAGATGTGTATTACAATCATTAAACCCATCCCTTTGGGAATAACTGTTCTAATTAAACAAATGGCTTGATTGTCCTTTGCTTTTATTTTTCAGGAGCCTGTTTAAAATCTTACCCTAGATCCTATCTGCACTGTACTATTATAAGATATCTCAACTTTAATTCTTACTATCCCTGGGTGGGTGTGTGTGGTCTCTTTGTTTGGGGGAGGGTGTTGTTTGTTGTGCTCTTTGTTTTGGCCGTTATCTGTTTCTTGGTAGTCAGAGGAGTGGGATTTTGTGGAGTGTGGTCTGGCCTCTCTTGGGAAGGGAAGATGGAGGAGGGTTGGCAGAGAAGGGAAGGAGAGTAAGTTATTATGTATTCTTTTTTAAAGAGTATCATACGATTCTACTTATATTCTACTCAGGTTAAAACAGATGGGACATAATCTAAGGTTTTTTGATATGATAGAAATACCATAGCTCAATACTTTTAGTTCAGAAGAACTTGACAAACGCACCTCTGACAGTCTCAGTACAGTACTACTGGATGCTATAAACTCATCCCAGAGTGGAAAAGGAGCAGCCCCTGATGGCTACCCAATGGAATTTATAACACATTTTTAACTAAATAAGCTCCATTATTATAAACAACATTCATACAAACTGGAGAAAATAAAATTTTACCTCAGACTTCTCGCCAAGCATGAATTACCATTTTTCCAATGAAAAATAAAGACTTACTACAATATGCATTATACAGACTAATTTAATTTCTGAATAATGATATTACAGTGCTCTCCAAAGCTTTACTTAGAAATTTTCAAAAAGTACTTCTTTCCATAATATCACAACACTAAATTGGATTCCTGAAAGGCAGACAGTTAGCCTCAAAACTGTGACTGTTTAATGCAATATACTCATAATCTTTGGATACAGAAAACACGTTTGATAGAGACAAATGGGACTATCTAATGAACCGACTTGCACAAATTCAGGTTTGGGCTGCATGCATAACAACGCCATGTACCAGTTTGGAAGCCTCAGTTCATATTAATAACACTAACTTAGACTACATTGGACTAGAACTTGGTACACAAAAAGGGTGCCCTCTGTCACCATTGCTCTTCACATAGCCATTGAGCCATTGGCTATTCGTTTTGTGAAATACATCAGAGATAAAGGGGATTGTCAGTGAAGGACTTAAACAGAACATATCACTATACACAGATGATATGGTACTTTATATATCACACCCACAAATATCTTTACCATTAGTCTTTAGCACATTTATCAGGATCCTGAGACTTTTTAAAATTATTAACAGGTTATTTTCTGGTTCTAGTACTGAGCTGCATATCATTATAGGGGTTTTTTGACACCAATGAATCTGATGATATTGTTTGGTTTTCGATATAATACTTCATTTTAAATTTCTTATTTGATTTGGACAGTTTTCAGAGGCCGTTTACCTATTAATTCAGCTGTGCTAAATTGCCAGGTTTTATTCATTAATGGTTTCGAAGGTTGTGATCCTATCACTTATTACTCATCAAGATAAAACCGTCATTCTGGGTTCGCTTTCTTATCCAACGATTTGGATTTCAAAATCCTTCTTGTGCTTTAAGTTTGTAAATTAGTGTTTGATGTCTTACTGATTTTGAACTCTGTAATATTTTTTTGACTTTGTTCTTGCTTTTTTTGGTTTTGGCTTTGGTAATTGGTGGTTTTTATTCCCCTTGCTTGATTAATACATTTTTTTTCTCTACATCTTTTCTTCCAGTCATTTTCATTTTCTTTTGCCCTCTGGGCAAAGCAGCATTAGCAGAATTTCAAAAGAGATCTTGACTCAAATTTTTTGCAGTGAATTCTCCACCACATCATACTAGACAGGACATTTATCCCTGCATTCTATTAAAACAGTTTAAATATCATGGTAAAACATCACAAGCAAATATAATGATCTTTTTCAACATACTTTTGGCAGCAGAATGGAAAAAAAATCAAACAAAATGTTAACAGGTGGTCTACACTCCATCTTACCTTAAGAGAACAACAACATTTATTTATATAGCACATTTTCATACAAGAAAAAATGTAGCTGAAAGTGCTTTACAAAATGAAGAATAGAAAAATCGAAGACACAATAAAAACTAAAAATAAGTCAACATTAATTAACATAGAATAAGTAAGGTCCAATGGCCAGGGTGGACAGAAAAAACAAAAAAAAACTCCAGACGGCTGGAGAAAAAAAATAAAATCTGCAGGGATTCCAGACCAAGAGACCGCTCAGAAGCAATACAGTCAAGATGTACATTCTTCCTAAGCTTCTATTTTTATATACTGTTCATCAACAAATCATTCTTCAAGAAATTAGACTCAATTATAGCCTATTTTATCTGAAATTTGAGATGGACGCGCATTTAAAATGCTAATCTACAAAGACCTACAGCAGAAGGTGGCATGGAAGTACCTAAATTTCAATTTTAGTACAGAGTGGTAAATATACATACTGTGAAGACGTGGAAATCAGTACAAATTAATGAATTTACACCAGCCAGATCAGCAATGAAAACTGAATCTAGATGTTTATTGAAAGGTCCTTTCCCTGCCATACCCTAGGATCATTGAAGAGAAGATTCTTTGAGAGGCTTTTATATATTTTTGAGATATCTTTTTCAACCTTCTCAGACCTACTCAGTATTTAATCTTTGGAAAACACTTTGTGCCCCAGTAAATACTAACTTTGTCGATATACCAATAATCCAGTAGTCCACCAATCACTCAGAATATGGAAAACATTCAGGAAACACTTCAAGGCAAAAAAGGTTTTGTTTGTTGCTCCTCTACACAATAACTTTTTCAACTTTCTCATACTTACTCTGTATTTAATTTTTGGAAACCACTGAATTAAGTCACTTAGAGAACTATATATAGATAAAAATTCGCATTATGAACAACTACATTTGAAATTAATATTTCTGGTAACACAATTTTTCTGCTATTTTGAAATTATGAATTTTGTTAAAAGAAACCTACCCAATTTTGCACAACTCCCACCCATTTCTGTTCCAGAGGCAACACCGATCAGTCTCGATGACTCCGAAAACATCTCAACAATATATAAAAACATCTCATAGAATCTTCCCTTCAACGATCCTAGGGTACAATGGGAAAAGGACCTTTCAATGAACATCTCAGAAAAGAAACGAACGTCAGCCATACAAGGAATGCACTCTGCATACACCAAGTGCTCAATAATACACTTAAAATTCTTCATCAATCAAAATGATCTCATTTAAAATTGGCCAAAATGTATCCAACTTGTGAACATTGCAATCTAGATCCAGCATCACTAAGCCACACATTCTGGGAATGCACCAAATTAACATCAATCTGGACAAATACAGTATCTATGAATACCTATCAGACAGTCTTGGCATCACAATTACTCTTAAACCATTAACCTCCTTAGCTTGACATTTTTTTCTCAAAAAAACATGTAAAAAGTGTTGCATTTTTTGGCTTGAAAAAATAATAATTATAATAATAATAGTAAAATGAAAGCAATAATATTAATGATGCTAATACCATTAATAATGCCAAAATATGTCTTTTGTTTGGCATATGAGTATCTTTAATTAGGAATACTACTTACGCTGTTCAACATAACGGTTCATCTCAACAACAGTTTTTTCAATCATGTTACCATCAAGAAATAACTTCAACTAAGTAAGTGGATCTTGGTTTTCAACATTCACTTTGATTCTTGGCTGGGCCACAAAATCAAAATGAGGTGGTGCTGGTTTATTTGAAGCAAGGTCAACAATGCGAGTTTCACTTCAGTTTCTTCAGAATCACTTTCAGCTTCACTGTCTGTTTCAATTTCACTGACTAAAGACTGATTCACTTTGTCATCACTGCTGATGAGAGGCTCCTCAACATTACTTCTCATATCATTGTCAAGAGCAAGCAACTCCTGGGCTGCTGAAAAATGTTTGTTATGAGTCGCCATTATAGGCTAGGGGAAGGCACATCTACACCATTGCTCGGGCAATGCTCAGGCCTGACACTTATGTAAGACATGCCTATACCATTGTCCGAGTAATGCTCAGGACTAACGCTGTTAGCGCTTCATAGCTATAGTAATCCTTGGGTCCTAATGTTTTTGCAAGATAAGTCTATGCAGATGCCTGAGTGACACTAAGGACTAATGCTTTTAACACTGTTTTCACAGTTGCCTAACTGGAAGAATCCTAGCTCACCTATTATAAGTCTTTGGGTAACTGATTTTCTATAGTATTTGAAATTGCATAAAATCAAATTCTCGCTTAGAGGATCTGTCCATAACTTTTTTTAAAACATTATGAGACTTAATTTAAAAAAAATAGATTAAGCATTCATATAAGGGGAAAATATAAATACTTATTTTCTCTGCTCTTTGCTTTTTTCTCTTTCTCTTTTGTGGGTGTTGAAATCTTGTTTTGTTAGGTTTTTTTTAATTAAATTCTCTTAAATTTTTGCTAGATTGATTTTGAAATAATGTGTTGTGTAGGCTCTGCTAATTGTACCTACTTGATTGTATACTATGTCACATTCTTGAATTAAAATTAATTAAAATAAAATTATTTTAAATATAAAATAAGAGATGAAATGGTTTAAGAGTGAAAATGCACAGAGCAATTTAGTTGACTTTTTTGCACAATTAATTGCTGTTTAATATTGTTTTGTGTGTGGTGATGTTGCCTCATCCTCAGAATGTTTTGTCCAATAAAGCTTTGTAAAGCTTGAATGTGCATGTGACTTCATGTGACAAAAAGATTTATGAGACTATCCATTGAAGTCATAGCGGGTCCATCCAAGGAGTCACCCGTGCAAGCATCTAATGTAATCTTTTATATTTTGCATTCTTTAGATTCAAACAACAATACCTTATTTATTTATATTACCAGCAAAAATGTAACATCCCAATGTATTTCATTGAGAAATAATGTTGCATAATGAATATTTAAACACTAGAAGCATGTGTATTGCAATAACACAAAAGGCTGTAAATAATTAGCAATTTCTGCAGTGTTTGGATAACATTTTGTTTTCTTTTCTGCTAGGACTAATTCCATCAGACAAAGAAAGTGCAACCTATTTGCTTGAGAACAAGCAAGGTGGAAGTGCAGTCGTCATAGCTATAGGGGGCGCTCCTGAGTCTCTTGATGCCAGGCCTGGTGCTTTCACTCTACTGCTGAAAAATAGGAAAGGATTTGTTAGGCTGGCCATAGAAAAAGGGTATGGTGACTAAAAATGATCATTTCTTTGAGTAATTGCTCTTTTAACATTAATGATAATATGTATTTGCTTGTAAAATTGTAAAACTATGTAAAGGAAATATTCACCATGATACTATTTAATTAAGATGCAACTGCTTAACATGTAGTAATAGTGATAATGCTGTCATGTATACCAAATACAGTGAAATTCTTATTTGTATGTTTAACCAATATGCAGCACTTGGACACCTTTCAATGCTATACAATATTCAGGTAGACAGTCTGAGTATGCTAAGTACAGTTCATAAAATTAGTGTTCCGAAATGAAAACAAGAACAACCTTTGATAATTTCCATAAATTGATATTAAAGGCATTATATGATAGATAGGAAAGACTCTATATGATAGATAGATAGATAGATACAGTGGTGTGAAAAACTATTTGCCCCCTTCCTGATTTCTTATTCTTTTGCATGTTTGTCACACAAAATGTTTCTGATCATCAAACATATTTAACCATTAGTCAAATATAACACAAGTAAACACAAAATACAGTTTTTAAATGATGGTTTTTATTATTTAGGGAGAAAAAAAAATCCAAACCTACATGGCCCTGTGTGAAAAAGTAATTGCCCCCTTGTTAAAAAATAACCTAACTGTGGTGTATCACACCTGAGTTCAATTTCCGTACCCACCCCCAGGCCTGATTACTGCCACACCTGTTTCAATCAAAAAATCACTTAAATAGGAGCTGCCTGACACAGAGAAGTAGACCAAAAGCACCTCAAAAGCTAGACATCATGCCAAGATCCAAAGAAATTCAGGAACAAATGAGAACAGAAGTAATTGAGATCTATCAGTCTGGTAAAGGTTATAAAGCCATTTCTAAAGCTTTGGGACTCCAGCGAACCACAGTGAGAGCCATTATCCACAAATGGCAAAAACATGGAACAGTGGTGAACCTTCCCAGGAGTGGCCGACCGACCAAAATTACCCCAAGAGCAGAGACGACTCATCCGAGAGGTCACAAAAGACCCCAGGACAACGTCTAAAGAACTGCAGGCCTCACTTGCCTCAATTATGGTCAGTGTTCACGACTCCACCATAAGAAAGAGACTGGGCAAAACGGCCTGCATGGCAGATTTCCAAGACGCAAACCACTGTTAAGCAAAAGAACATTAGGGCTCGTCTCAATTTTGCTAAGAAACATCTCAATGATTGCCAAGACTTTTGGGAAAATACCTTGTGGACTGATGAGACAAAAGTTGAACTTTTTGGAAGGCAAATGTCCCGTTACATCTGGCATAAAAGGAACACAGCATTTCAGAAAAGAACATCATACCAACAGTAAAATATGGTGGTGGTAGTGTGATGGTCTTGGGTTGTTTTGCTGCATCAGGACCTGGAAGGCTTGCTGTGATAGATGGAACCATGAATTCTACTGTCTACCAAAAATCCTGAAGGAGAATGTCCGGCCATCTGTTCGTCAACTCAAGCTGAAGCGATCTTGGGTGCTGCAACAGGACAATGACCCAAAACACACCAGCAAATCCACCTCTGAATGGCTGAAGAAAAACAAAATGAAGACTTTGGAGTGGCCTAGTCAAAGTCCTGACCTGAATCCAATTGAGATGCTATGGCATGACCTTAAAAAGGCGGTTCATGCTAGAAAACCCTCAAATAAAGCTGAATTACAAAAATTCTGCAAAGATGAGAGGGCCAAAATTCCTCCAGAGTGCTGTAAAAGACTCGTTGCAAGTTATCGCAAATGCTTGATTGCAGTTATTGCTGCTAAGGGTGGCCCAACCAGTTATTAGGTTCAGGGGGCAATTACTTTTTCACACAGGGCCATGTAGTTTTGGATTTTTTTCTCCCTAAATAATAAAAACCATCAATAAAAAACTGCATTTTGTGTTTACTTGTGTTATATTAGACTAATGGTTAAATGTGTTTGATGATCAGAAACATTTTGTGTGACAAACATGCAAAAGAATAAGAAATCAGGAAGGGGGCAAATAGTTTTTCACACCACTGTAGATAGTGTAAGAATGATGCTATATAGCACCCATTCCGACACAAATTGTACACGGGAGGCACGTGTAAAATAAATAAACAATTTATTTTCTTCCCCTGTGTGCGCAAGTCTTCCCCGTGTCCCACAGGCAATATACAGTCTCAAGCTCACTAAATCACAGCAAGCACTTTCTTCTTTCTTCACCACCACTCCCCCCAGGCAACCTTTTCTTCCTCCACCCGACTCTGGCTCCCAAGTGGTGGTCGCTGGCTCCCTTTTTTCAGGTACCCGGAAGTGCTCTAGGTGCTTGATTGGCGATATCTGCCTGCACTTCCGGGTAAGGCGAAACCAGTGCCCAAAAGGGGCCAGCAGCTCCTGCTTCAGCACCCCCTGGTGGCGCCTGTGAAACCCCACAGAGCTACACAGAACTCCAACCCCCATGCAGCCCTGGGGGAGTCCGAGGCACCGCTGCAACCCAGGGAGGCTGCCATCTAGCGTCCATGGAGATACTGGGCTTCCCACCCTTGTCCCCAAGGCAGATGTGGTGAAGGGTGTCCCGGTCAGGCATGAACCCCAAAAACCCTTCACGATAGATAGATAGATAGATAGATAGATAGATAGATAAAGTGTTATATACTGTAAGGCAGAGAGATATGAAAAGCCCAATTTTAAATAGACAAAATGTTATGAGCAATATTTCAGTGAAAAATACATGGATAATTTTTTGAGACATAACTAACATTTATAAAGGTTCCTATCTTGCTCCAGATTTTCTCTTGACTTTATATGGAATAAGTGTGCTCAGGAAATGAAGGGTGTTGAGGGAGTCCGGTTTGGTGCACTCAGGATTGGGTCACTGCTTTTTGCTGATGATGTTGTCCTGTTTGCTTCATCAGGCCATGATCTTCAGCTCTCTCTGAATCGGTTCGCAGCTGAGTGTGAAGTGGCAGGGATGGGAATCAGCACCTCCCAATCCGAGACCATGGTCTTCAGCCGGAAAAGGGAGGAGTGCCCTCTTAGGTTTGGGGGAGAGATCCTGCCCCAAGTGAAGGAGTTGAAGTATCTTGGGATTTTGTTCACGAGTGAGGGAAGAATGGAGCATGAGATCGAAAGGCGGATCAGTGAGGCATCTGCAGTGATGCGGTCTCTGTATCTGTCTGTCGTGGTGAAAAAGGAGCTGAGCCATAAGGCAAAGCTCTCAATTTACCAGTCGATCTACTTTTCTACCCTCAACTATGGTCATGAGCTATGAGTAGTGACCGAAAGAATGAGATCGCGAATACAAGCGGCTGAAATAAGTTTCCTCCACAGGGTGTCTGGGCTTTCCCTTAAAGATAGGGTGAGAAGCTCAGTCATCCAGGAGTGGCTCAGAGTAAAGCCGCTGCTCCTCCGCATCGAGAGGAGTCAGATGAGGTGGCTCTGGCATTTGATCAGGATGCCTCCTGGACGCCTCCCTGGTGAGGTGTTCAGGGCAGATCTAACCGGGAGGAGGCCCTGGGGAAGACCCAGGACACGCTGGAGGGACTATGTCTTGGGATTCTCCCGGAAGAGCTAGAAGAAGTGGCCGGGGAGAGGGAAGACTGGGCCTCTCTGCTCAAGTTGCTGCCCTCGTGACCCGACCTCGGATAAGCGGAAGAGGATGGATGGATGAGGAAATGAAGAGATGAATATTTTAATGTTGATGGATGGATATTTAAATGTGGCCCCAGGCCATACAGAACAATTTCCTTCAATGTTTCCATGTTCACTCAACAGGGCTGTTGCTGGGTCAGATGACTAGTTCCCCTAATAATAGCCTCTGTAGCCCCTCTGCCTAAAACTTCACAAACTCTTGGCCATCTATCATACCTCTAGTCCACTACTTCATGGACCTTACCTGCATAACATGAAAATAGAGTCATGTTTCCACTTGTATATAACAAGATGCAGAGGTGTAACATCTTGCCCTGCTCTTGGTTGTGTAGTAGCTTTTATTTGAGCTTCACTGCACTAAGCACATGACCTATTTGCACTATACTGTATGTATTGCTTACATTTTGATTAGAGAAATGCTTCAAAGGATAGAGATGCTCCAGCATTTGTGTTTAAGTTTTTTTCTCTTTGACCTCACAGTGCTCATCTTGTGCCAATCTTCTCCTTTGGTGAGAATGAAGTGTTTGATCAAGTTGAGAATCCTAGAGGAACATGGCTGAGATGGATACAGGAGCGTCTACAGAAGGTGATGGGTGTTGCACTCCCGCTTTTCCATGCCAGAGGTGTCTTCCAGTACAGCTTTGGACTTATTCCCTACAGGAAGCCAATTTTTACAGTGGGTGAGTCACATGGAGTTCGTGATCAAAATTATCTATGGCCAATTATTCTGCTTCGCTTTAGATTAATGCATTTAAAATAAATTACATAGCAGACTGTTTGGACAAAGATATCATTTAAGACACTTTAGAAGGAAATTTCCAGTACTTTGGAGTTTCATCAGAATTTTGTTACACAACATATTAGATGTTGTTATGACTTCTGCTCTAAAAGTGATGGAAAGCTAGGGCACACAGAACATTAAGAACTTTACATTTGAACATGATGCCTGCTTAATAGTCTAAATGTTTCTCTTTTACTCTGGACTCAAAATTAACTGCACCCATTAAGCAATAAGATAAAAAAAAAGGTCAAATCATTTTTTTAATTTTTTTCAAAATGATATCTGAGGACTCTAAAGTCTTAATAATTCTCCACCCACCACCAAAATGTTTCTGGTTTAATCCTTCTTAAATTTTGGTGCTCTCCTAGCCCCATTATTTTTCAGTAGGGACAATTAAATGCATGGTTAGTCAAGTAACTCAGAAGCCAATTATCAAATTAAGGTGGAAAAAAATTAACAGCTCAAACAAAGGGTTAGCTGAGTGTAGTTTGTGGAGGAGTAAAGTGCACATGTATAAGGATACCCAATGAGGCTGACCATAAATGATCTATTCTTGAAAGACAATCCTTATTGTTAGTTGGCCATTTTTTTTTCTTGGAAAATGTACTTTTAATTCTACATAATGCTGAAAACGAGCACAAACATACAGGGGATAGCAATCGTAAATATCTGTGCTGTTTACACCAGCTAGCCACATACAGTTGGAGATGTTCAGCACCTTCCTTGCATCTCAGAATATTCTGAATAAATGCTAAGACAAACGTTTCTTAAGTTAAAGGGAGGGTTGCATAGGGGACAGCACAATAAAATAACACTTTTATGTTATGTATGTTGTAACAGATAGGGGGCGCTATCACTCCCTTGAACCCTTGTCCAATACGCCAGACACCAGATAAAAGTCCAAAATATGACTTTATTCATAAGCCACAGTGCACAAAGCACCCTCTCTTCCACAATACTCATAAATATACACAAAACAATCACAATAACCACTCCACCACTCCCAGACACGTTGCCCTCCTACTACCCAGCTCAGCTCACCGTCTGGGAGCTCCCACAGTCCTTTTATCCTCCCTGACCTGGAAGTGTTTCCAATCCCCAGTCCACGTGATTCTTTATCACTTCCGGGTCAGGTACAAGTCCTTCTTCTCACCCCGGAAGCACGTCATTTCTGTTGTTGCTCTTCCTATGACGCACTTCCGGGTTATAGGGCATACATGATTCTTCGGTGCTCCCTGCAGCTCCCTCTTGCGGCCCCTGTGGTATCCAGCAGGGTCGTGTATAAAAACTACATAGTCCATGACTCCCTGCTGGTCTTCGGAGCACCTCCACACTGCAGGGAGGGCTCCATGTGGCGGCCTGGGGGTATTGGCCGGGATGACAAGCCGGCCATATACCACAATGTTTACTTTGATTTGTTTGTGCTTCAGCATCTCTGATACTCTAACTAACATTGTAGGATAATTACAGCAGAATTTCCTGCCCAGGTTTTGCCAGGTATCTGTCCCTAGCTTTACTTTCTTTTCTTTTTGTTTCTTTGTTTTGTTGCTTTTTGAGAATTATTTTGTGCCTTACATTATTGAAAATGTTTTTGTTTTCTTTACCTTTGTGTTTATAATTTTTTTAATCAGCATTGTTCCATTTAGCAATTATTGTGCATTTTTCTCTTTGTCTTTCTGCCACATCTGAAGTACTAGGGTGTTGCCTGAAGAAGGGGCCTGAGTTGCCCTAAAAGCTTGCTTATTGTAATCTTTTTAGTTAGCCAATAAAAGGTATCATTTTTGCTTGACTTCTCATTACTGCCGCATCTGACACACTAAGTATAATGCAGCGACCAGGAGATGCTGGGGCCTCAGCTGATGCCCAAAAACCAAAAATCCAAAACCAAGAAAGAGAAACCAAAACTCAAAGTCATAAAAGAAGACCTTTAAGTAAAGAATCCTGATGAGCAAAAAGCATACTAACACAGAGATTTGTCATGATTTATCTGAGGACTCAAATGTTATGAATTGTGCACTTTGAGAATTTTTTTTCTCTCTCTCTCTCTCTTAAAATATTTTTCACGTTACGTGGGTATTCTCTTATCACTGTTCAGAGTGGTTCCACACAGTTATTTGTTTGCTGAATGTAATGATTCATTATTTACTGTACTGCAACATTATTTTGTTTTACAATCAGCCATCGCCATGTTATTGTTGTCGTTACCAGCACGCATCATCCATTTGCCATGAAAGTTGTGCAGAATGACACCACACCTTTCCGTCTCAGCAAGACTCTTTAAATCCAGCACAAAAAGTCTTTAGGTTTCTGTGATTTGGATAAAAACTTATCTGATCTTGATTGTTGATGGATGATTAGACTTTGGTATATTAGGTTTAGTCTTAATTGTTTTGATTAATTTTTGATTGATAAATGTTTCATCTCCTGGGGCCTCATGCATAACGCCATGCGTAGAATTCACACTAAAACATGGCATACAGACAAAAGTGGAAAAAAATCCAAATGCATAAATCTGTGTGTACGCCATCTTCCACATTCTTCCGCTGCATGAATCCCAGTCTGCGTGAAATGTAACACTCGTGCACGTACCTACCGCCCAGACTCCTCCCAGACTCCTCCCAGAATTACACCTCTTTGAATATGCAAATCAATATAAATAGCCCTTAAGCTCAGCGTTCTGTGAAAAGACAATGGCAAAAGCACAGGGGAAAAAGAAGAATTTCATTGAATACCAGGTAGAGGCAAGGGAAAAAGTACTATTTGTTGGTTTAAGCAATGATATAATCAACAAAAGGAAGCTGATCGAGTGACAGAGTGGTGGAGAAACTTGAAAGTTCAAGTTCAGAAAGTCGCAAAGTGCCCAAAATAAATAAGAAGTGGTCAGATATCAAAGTCGCCATGAAAAGGCGAGTCGTTGCCCACCATCTGAGTGTCATATGGAAGCGTATTAGGGTACAGGGAAAAGAAAAACAAAATAGGGACACAATGAGAAAATAATGTCAACTTTAATCTCGTAATTTCCACTTTAATCATGTAGTTTATTTTGTCATTAAAGTAGAACGTCATAAACTTCATCTTAAAATCATTTTATTTACTAGTTTCTCAAATCCCATCATAACTAAAGTAGCACGTTAAATGCTTTTCATATTGTATATGTTCTATGTAGTCACTATATGCTTCTTAAACAGGCTTTCTCCTCTGCCGACAGGACAGGACATTGCATTCATGATATTACAGCTTTCTGAACAATTTAAATACTAAGATGTATACTTGATATCATTTTCGTAATGATAGGAATTAAAGCATGTATTAAACATGGGGACACAGCGCAGTGGTCGTGACGAGCTGGCACCCTGTCCAGAGATTGTTCCTGCCTCCCGCAAGATGCTTACTGCACTGTACGCGACCTTCAATTTCATCATTTATTGCAGCAGTACTGTCTCTCTCAAACATACTAACCCCCAATTCCTGTTCTTCCTTTTCTTTCTCCAAGTAACCAATCGCCACACGATCAGCTCTGTAATAGATGCCAAGCTTAGAACACTGATTCTTCAAAACACTCATGAAACATTGAAATATCTTCCTAGTACATGTTTAATTATTCTATCCATCTATCCATCAAGGGTCGTGCCAGTATCAGCAAGCATACATCGCAAGGCAGGAACAATCCCTGGCTCAAGAGCTCAAAGAAGATAACCCTTGGAAATCTAAATCGATTTAGAAGCCAGTCACCATCATATGTAAATACATGCTTTAAAAAGTGGCACAGGTTGTGCAATATTACAACTGTAGTGCAAGTTTACAGTGAGGTGATTGTACTTATAAGTATAAACAGTTCTACCAGGAACACTTGATGGACTAATTGAGTGCGTTTAGATCTCTTGGGATGAAACTGCTTCTGAACCGCAAGGTCCCTACAGGAAATGCGCTGAAGCATTTGCTGTATGGGAACAATTCAAATAGACTGCGCACATGGTTGAGGCAACGTGTGCTTGATGCTGTATCCCGATAATCCAATCAGCTGCTGTACAGCTGTTACTCCACACTCAGATACAGTGTGTTAAATACTCTGAGTGGTGCACTGACAGTGACAACGCTAAAGCAGCTACACTATTTGGAATAGTTTGGCCATTCTGTGCATCATTATATGGTTACAGGTTGATTGCAATCAGATGCCTCAAACTAATAAACGATATTCGGTTAATTTCAGTGCATTTGATAAAGCTGCGTCAGGGATGTGGATCTAAAAAAGAAAGGGAAACTACACTGGAACAAAAGCACTGGCAAAGATGGCAAGGTCTAGAGAAAAGACATAAAATAAAATAAACACAGCAAAGTATTATTTAAACAAAAACAAGAAGTTCAGAAAGTAATTGTGCATATAACAAAACACCCCAGACCAAGAGAAAAGAATTTAAAATAAGTAAAATAAAGGCAGGAAAAATGTATAATACTGGTAATACTCTTACGTTGATTGTGCTTATTATTTTTGTTGCTCTGTGTATGTTGAACTTAGGTGGTGAGACCCCCTAACACTACAGCTTTGGGGCGACCCTCAGCTTATATATTCCATGGTTCCATCAGGGATTTGTCCCTGGTTCAAGTATATATTTTTGTCTATTTAGTCTTTCTGTTATCTTTAAAATATTATTTTTCATATTATGTTATCAATTTTGTATTTAGTTTTGTTCTGCCTCTGTTGTTTTATGGAATACTGTATTGTTTATAAATTATTTTGCCATGGTAGGCATTTCTCTAGAAATATTCTCCAGGGTTAGGGTAAAAGAGACCCTGAGAGCTAGGGAAGCATGTGGCAAATATGTTGGAATGATTATTGTGGCCAATAATGTGACCTGAGCTATGAGAAAACAGTCTATATATATCATATTACTTGCGTTTTAGTACTAATGACTAACATCAGAGATACAGTGTGTACAATTAATTAGCAGCTCTAGTCAGGGTATGCTAAACTGTAGAACTGAGTCTTCAGCCTGGATTTAAAAGCTGAGAATGAAGCTGCACCTCTTATAGTAGCAGGCAGACCATTCCACAGTTTCAAGACCCTGAAACTAAAAGCTCAACCGCCCACTCTTATTTTATTAATCCTTGGAATCATAAGCAGGCCGGCATCTTGAGATCTTAATGTGCGATCTGGTTTGCAAGTAATGATAAGTTCAGATAAGTAAGCAAGATCTTGAGCATTTAAGGCTTTATATGTTAAAAAGAGGATTTTGAAATCTGCCCTAAATTTAACCGAGAGTTAGTGAAAGGACGTGTTCATGTTTTCTTGTTCTTGTAATAATTCTTGCAGCAGCATTTTTAATTAACTGAAAGCCATATGAAGAACAATTTGAGCAGTAGTAAATCCTACTAAATATACATGAATTAATTTCTTAGTACCCTGCAGAAAACGCCTTACTTTTCCAACATTTCTAAGATGGAAGAAACATGATGTGGATAGTTTTGTAATGTGTGTTTTAAATGCTACTGTCAAAGATAACACCTAGATTGTGGGATGATTCAGTAAAACTAATGGTGATTCCAACTAAGTTAAATAATGACAAAATATTATTGCCTTCAGCATCATTCTGTCCAATCTATATATATAATTCACTAAGGGCAAGCAAGACAGAGAGCTCACGCAAGACAAAGAGCCCCGCCCGCCAACTCTAAGACCATGAGATACGCTCGACAGAGCCATGCCCGCCAACTCTAAGGGCAAGCAAGACGCACACAAGATAGAGAGCGCACGCAAGACAGAGAGCCATGCCTGCCAACTCACAGAGCCCTGCCCGCCAACTCTAAGACCATGAGATATGCTCGACAGAACCCCGCCCGCCAACTTTAACTAAGGGCAAGCAAGACGCATGCAAGATAGAGAGCTAAATGTAGTGAAAATTTACTTCTCCAGCTAGATTCCATGCTCAGGACCATCAAACCTTTGCTAAATCATACAAACACATGCATGAAATTGCTCAGTCCAATCCAACAGCATCTGTACGAATGCTATTCGAGAAAAACCCTAGTCAGGATTTACGACGATACAATGCCCCAACATGTCACACCAATGTTGCAGCGATTTTCGTCAGAGAAGATGGCGAGCCTGCTGAAAGGGACATTTGCATCTGTCCCATAGGCAACTCCTATAAACAGATTGCAATCCTATGGTTTACCCACTTTTATTCCCTTACGGAGACATTGGCTGGCACAAAGATTTACAACATGTTCCAGATAAAAGAACCGCCAAGCGAAGAAGGCTTACTTAATGCCACTTTTACGCATACAGATGAGCAATGAGGAATATATTTAGTATTTTGCACTCAAACTGCGAACTATTCCAACAGTAAGTCGTATATACGTATGTTAATAGGGCATGCATCTCAACTATCTCAGATTATATCAACAAGAGTTGCGCGTGAATTTCAGAAGTGCGGCTTTCCTCATACCTACATGCTCTTTACTCTTCACAAAAATTCTAACAACCTGTCTTCAGCCACGGTTAGTTGTATGTGGCCATTTCTAGGGTTAGATCTTTCGACTCATCATCTGTCGTCACCACCAAAACACCTATTCACACCTGCGTCTTTCAAGAAGTATTTATTTCTTCTTGATTACTGAATTCCTTTCTCACCGTTTTCCATTCCTATTCTTACACCGCCGTATGTTATGGCGGGCTTCGGCTAGTAATCAATATTTCTGTTTTACCTATATCCAAAGATAAATAGTTCTCATCCATCCACTGCTATAATTCACTAACACATCTAATTAAGGACAACATCAGAGAATGTTACAGGACATCATTGTCCATTTTGCATTAGAATGTCAATAAATGGAGAGATACTTTCAAAAAGTGAAGATATATAAAACTATATTCTCACATATTTTCTGATGTGAGAATGCACATATATTCATTCATTCATTCATTCATTCATGCATTAGAGAAGAAGCAAAAACCTTCCTTTAAAGCATTGGGCACATGGTGAGAAGCCTTCATTGTGAACAGTATAGCAAAGTACTTTGCAAAATCATCATCCATTGGCTATTTCCTCCTTAATCTAGAGCTAGTAAATATCCTGACATCATTTAATGTGATACAGGAGCCAGCTCTGGTCAGTCCACCCCAGGGTACATTTATACATACACCCACTCTCACTCACCCTGCATAATTTAAGGTATTCAGTTGAAGTGACATGTATATGGAAAGAAGACTACATCACCCTATACAGATCCACACAGGATGTGTCTGAGCTGGGAGATGAACCCAGAATTTGAAGCCTTAAGGCATGAGCACTAACTACTGTGCTGCCTAATTACATGAGAAACCAAAAAAACAAGGCCATGCTTAGCTGCCTAATTTGAAATAAAAAAATAATATTTCCAAGAACTCTTTTCAGAGATTTCATAATATGGAGTGTGTCCAGCTGTCAAAAATGGCTTGCAAGATGAGTTTGTTTCTGAGGGGAGTTCAGTCTATGTGATACAATGCTTGTGTCTGAAATAAACACCTTATGTAAGATTTGAGCATTATCTAACATGAGCTACTGGCTGTGCAGAAAGGAGGTGTGGGTAATGAAAGGCCACATGTAAGAAATTTCACTTGCAAAATGCTTAAATAAAGACCTTAGATTTTTAAAGCAGAAAGCTCTACCATTTATCATATTTTTTATTCCAGCATGAAAAGTCAGAGCCATCTAGTAAAGCCCTGGGCACATGGTAGGAACATATATATTTGGATGTATAAAAATAGTCTGAATCATGGAAGGTAATAAATGTGATTATATTTAGGGTGTAAAATTTAATGTCATTTTTTACTGAGATTTATAAAACCTACAAAGTTTCAAATAAAAAAAGAAAAAATGTTCATATTATCTGGTGTTGTGTTTTCATAACCAGCTATTCAATCAGTTTTATATCTTTCAAGATATAATAAATGTATCAATTTTCATTTTTTTAATATAGTAGCTAATTTTGTCTATTGACTTCATTTGAAATATTACCCAAAATATTGTAAGTCATTTAAGATTCAAAACATATCCTTGAGGATCTGACAAGGTAATCCAACTATCCAGCCATTTTTTTATTCGCTACTCCTGTTTCGGGTAACAGGACCTACCATGTTCTCATTCAACCTATTTAAGATGGCGGAGCATGGCTTTTGATATCCTCCCTTTAATTTCGCTTTACTACTTTTGAATTAGTTTTTATTAAGAGTAAGAATCTTGGCTGTGTTTTTTTACTCCAGGTTTGGTTTATGCTTTTGGTGTTGGATCACTCTGTCCTCCCAGCTCTTTGACCCTGGTCCATTCACAGAGCAAGGTTTTTGCCAACTCCTGAGGTCATTTTTACCTCACTAGTCACTCAGCATTTCTTGAATGCCCTTCCATACCCTGTGTTCATAAAGGCTTCTAAGACTTCCTTGTGTCCAGTGCAATCTAGCTGCAAAAACTGGATTCAGGTGGATGAATAAGTGAATGAATCTTTAACTCATTAAACAGTTAAAGCATAGTGAAACATTGCAAAAATATGCGTGAAGGGCGGGTAATACCACTGTCTTCAAGATTTCACAAATATTAGGCTGTTTTAGAGTTGTGGAATAGACCAATGTAAATATAAGTTAGATAATCAGTAAATATAAATCTCTAGGAATATGCAGTTGAGAAAACAAATTTTCAAGGCATTAATAAAGTAAATTCTGTCAACTTAAGGGTGAATCAAGTACTCGAGGAGAACAGTGGAAATTAAGAGGAAGTGCATTTACAACTGAAGCCAGGAAGTACTTCTTTACACAAAGAGTTGTGAGACTGAAAGAAACCACCACTACCAAGACATGTAGCTGAAGCAGAAACCTTGACATCCTTTAAGAAGAATCCGGATGAGATATTCGGAGGACTTAGCAATTAGCTAAACAAAGGAGCTTGATGGACTGAATGGTCTCTTCTTGTTTGTCAGAATTCTTATGTTGTTATATATGTTCTAAGCCTTCAAACTACCAAATGTGAAGAGACCTTAGGTGTGCTGTGGGATTGACCTCCTTGACAAGATTCCTTGAGTGAAGGAGCCAGATGTTATACCTGGAAGCAACAAAATCACACCTTGAGGAATGCAGAGAAACACACATATACACTTTCCCTTAACCTTATGATTAATTAGGAACAGGCCCATTGTGATAATTACTTAACTTTTCGCAAAATGTTGAGCTACTGGTTGTAGGAGAATGAGCTGTAAAGCTGTGCATCTAGTGCAGAGGATTTGCATTGCCAAAAAATGAATTTCTTTATCTTCCTTAAAGTGATAAGCTTCTCCCATGAGGTTCTATTTATTATTGCCAGTCATCACCCGTATGGTCTGTGATCAGGGTGAGTGCTCTTTACCTACCCAATTATATTTTAACAAAGTAATAGCCCATTTTATAGCCAAACCATCTCTTTCAAGAGCAGAAAACAATTTCTCCCTGTTAAGATTTAAAAAAACATATTTCTCCTATATTACAATTTTTATAAAGTCGACAGTTACTTGTCTGCGGGTTTTTGATATTAGCAGATTCTGATTTTGTGATTATTTCTATTGACATTCTTCTCTAAGACAATGATTACTTTATTATTTTCTATTGTGCCATTTTGGTTTTTCACTTTTTTGGTCAGCAGCTGCTATGATGTGAGTTCTGATTGCTAGGAAATTGCATCATATGGCATTGTACCAAGCTTTTTAATTAAAGATTGTGAATAATTTCTAAAAGACTCTGTTGTGCGAATTTTATAACAGTGTTGGCTAGGCTTTTTTGACTTCGATTTCTGACTCATCTTTTAGTTTTGACGAAAGATTCTTTTGTCCTTACATGTTGTTTTGGTTTTCATTAATCTAGTGATTCTTTTATCGGCTCATGTGAACTGCCATTCTCCATCTTTTTGGCTGTACGCCCCTAAAGTGATAACTTTCAGTTAAGGAACATTAAGGGGAATTTCATTCCCTGGATAATCTGAGTCATCACTCAATAATGCTATCCTAAGTTTTTTGAAAGCTATACATCAGCTTGTTGAGATCATGAGACATTTAATGGAGCCTTCTTCCAAAACTAATTTGGTTAAGAGCACAGCTTTTCCAGTGACATCTTACAAAAACAACCCATAATATTTCATTAACTTTAACAAGGCTTGTGTTTGCATTGCATTTTGTTTTTAGGCCATTCCAGTGTAGAACTTACCTTTGATATAAGAAACTTAAGTTTGTATGTGTTTAAACAGGACTTTGTATGTGACTTTTGTTTGTTTCCTTTTTAAATGTTGATGTTGTTATGAAATTCTTTGTGTTTTATGTTTTTGAATTCTTTTCTTCTTCTTCTTCTGTAGCTATTCCCAATTTTATATGGGGTCACTATTTTTTTTAACACACTTCTCCAACAGATGTTTTGGCATGATTTTAATGGCTGATTTTCTTTCCTTAATTCATATTTTCTTGATTAATACTCTTTAATTTATATTAATTCTGTTAGTGTTAATTTGTTAGAGAGGGCCTAAGTGAAATGTCACAAAAAATATTCAAAGCACCCACTAGAAGGAGGATTAACCATCAAACTCTAGCTAGAAATAATTAGGGTAAATATAGAATATTTATAAAAGAAAACTTTTTATAAAAATGCACAAGCTAAGCTCAGAAGAGCACAAAAAGGAAAACAGGGGATGCGTGAAAAGGAAATGACAATCTAAACAAATCCAAAATACAAAGTCAAAAAATGTATTAGGGCAAGAATCCAGTAAATCACAAATACTCAACAAGCTATTAATACAGGAAAACTCACCACCACCACGAACACATTCAGTGAGCCGCAAGGATCTGTGGTTTTCCTCTGGCTTCATAAGGCTGAAGACAGTCAATTGTGGTGATTGGCAGGAGGGTCTGCCTCTTGGATGACCACCCACTAAACGCACAATACATAAGATACATAAGTACATAGAAGCTAAATGAGCAATAATATTAACATAAGCAAAGTAATAAAAAATGAACAAAAATGGCATTTTAACTTCAGCCAAATATAACAGTTATTGTGTTTGTGATGTTCCTTGTCTTTTATATGTTGAATCCAAGGGGGATTGGGCTTTGACGTTGCAGCTCTGGTGACCACCATCTGCCTATGTAAATTCTGACAAGTCCTCAGTTCGGTGTTGATACATTTGTATTTGTTAATGTGTGTTCAGATCTTTTTTTCCTTTTTAAATTTTTGGATGTTGACTTAATTGTTAGTTTGCAAGTAATTCTTTGACCTTCTGGTTTATGAACTCTCCATTGGACTTTGGATTCTGTGTTTGGATTGTGGACTTGAGTTTGTTATTTTTGGCTTAGCCTTGAAGCAAACATTATCTACTCCTTTTGTTCTTGTTTTGCACATTTTGAATTGTTTTGGAATAATGTTTTACAATAAATCGTTTAATGTATATTTAATTACTTTGTTTTTTTATTTAGGCTAGAGTTTTTGTTATTATGGTTTCTCACTTCATATTTCTAAGCTTGGCATTGTTTGTGAGGATGTATAGACCACAAGCCTGCTTCTTGATTTTCAGAGCCAGGTCTATTTTATATTAAGATGCCTTCTCATAGATTTGAATCCTAGTTTTTGATTAAAGTTTGTCTTGAGTTTTGCACAGCTGCTCTAATATAACAGTATAAAGAACGACCTCTGACTGAATCTTCAAAGTTGTCAAGTACATAAAAATGTCTTCCACATACTGTATATTCTCGCCGATAAGCTGGGAATTTTACAGTATAATTTCTGCTATTTTATAATGTCGGCTGTATAAGTTGAATGCGGAAAACTCACACTATTGGTCCAAGAGATTATGATATGCTAATGCCCACCCGAGAGACTAACCACGGAACACACTGCCTTTCTTTTCTATGTGGGTGCAGCAATGCGCTATATCAGCGTGTGCACCTAGCCTTACTCTCTCTCTCCCTCTCTATTCTACCTACGTGACCACACGGTAATACCTGAAATATTCCAAAGCAATGTTTGCTCTGATTTGTGTTTTTTGTATCTCACACCCTCATTCACCTTTATCGTAAGAGCATCCCTTATCTGCGATGGAGCGTTCGATAAGAAGAATATATGAAGCTGGTTTGAAAAATAGCAAACGAAATTTGTAGCAGCATTGCTGTATCAAAATTCGATACATCTGAGAAACTGATGCAAGACTGGAGGAGGCAAGAAGATGTAAAAAAAAGCGTTGCATTTTTGAACAGGCGTATAAGTTGGGGTCTGATTTTATGATCGATTTTTCGGGTTTCAAGACCCAACTTATAGGGAGCATATACGGTAAACAATAGCATACTGATTATTGAGACTTGAGCAGTCAAACCACCAGTAACTGAAAAGTTACAGGGTCCCAATTAAATCAAAATTAAAGAATTCAATACAGGCAATGGCTGAGTGATATCTTTTATATTTCCTTCTTAGTCAGTGGTGGTACATGTCAGAATTTTTCCTATACTCATCTGTAGCCTTCAGATTGAGGGCTTAACTTTCAAAGTCAAAACCAAAAGGTTTTAGCACTAAAATAATTGAACATGATCAAGAACTCTTGTTTCCTTCTACAATGAGAATATTTTTTTCTTCTACTTTAAAAAATGATTTTATCTATTTTGCATTGAAGATTTTATAGGGGTTGCATTTATAACTAGAAGGAGTATGAGTGGTTGTTCAGAATAACAAGGTGTAGCTAGGTGTAGGAATGACAGGCTGCTAAAAGAAAATTTGAGGTGCCATCCAGGTCATCCAGTTTAATAAGCAGCAAAAACTAAACAAAAGAAATGCTTCTTAGGTGTTTTGCCCTTATCTCTGGGCTGAAAATTATAAAAAGTAAAGCTCGGCTTCAAGCCTAGAATTAGGGTCAGTTTGGTAGGGATCTCCATCCGGCAGGTCACTCTTGCCAAACTGAAGCCTGGGTTCTTATGGATGGGGTACTGGAAGAAGTGGTAGGAGATGCCCTCACTGGGTAGTTTCTTGGTGCTGCAGGGAGACAATGCTAGTGGTAGCTCGCCGTCTTGTCCAGGCGGGTTATTGCATACCTTGACAGATCCTCTGACAACCAATCGTGACAACAGATATTTAAAAAATTAACTATTATTCAATCAGCTGTGTAGGTAAATCTATAAATTACATTGAAGGTGTTTTTCTCGTATATAATTTGAGTCTGTTTCTCACAGTGTCTATATGCAGAAAAGTTAATGTAATATCTCTGTTCTTTCATGAGTTTATCACACAAATGATGTCCAAATCAAGTGAGCAATGCTACACTTTCCAAATCTCTATTGCAACATCCAAAAAATCTTTGGGATTTCCAGCCATAAAGCAACTTTAACAGTGAAAACTAAGTGCATGGCACCTCTCCAAAAGCAAACAGCAGGAAGAGAATAGTTGCTTCCAATCTTATCTGTCAAATTTACCTCCTTTTTTAAAAATCTTTCTGTGACAGTATCTCTTTATGGATGTTAGACAAGCATATTCAAAGATTAAAATTTTGACAGTTTTTGTTTTTTTTTTAAATTTCAGAGGCTCCCACAATGCACTAATGTGTTCAAGTTAGCCCTTGACCTTTGAGCCTCTTTATGTTTGCACACTACATGTAGTATGTACTGAGCTAATTTAGAATAAATGGTATTTTGACAGTCAGCGGTATTTTCACAGTACAGTACATGTAATATGTACTCAGTGGTTATTGCTCATACAGAGTAATAGTGACAACAGCTGAAAAAGTGGAATTTGGAAGCATTTATACAAGCAAAACATTGTAATTTTAAATCACTTGTTATTATTCTAGGCAAACCTGCATATATAAAAGATATTGTTTTTGTGGCTTTTGACTTAAATCAGAAAAGTGAATATGCTCCACATTTCCTAACAATGGCTAAAAAGGTGAAATATCAAATTTATCAGTCTGTTTTCCACAATGGGTGGCTCATTCTGCAGCCAAACACAAACACAGACTTGTCTGAGATAATAATTGCACGCCTTATTCATTACACATTATTGTTTGCATTCTGTGAGCTACTTTTCGTAAAATACTTTTGAGAGGAAAAAGCAAAGTATCAGGAAAGCCTGGTCACTTCTAATTGAGGCAGGAAGACGTAGTTTTCTAGCCCAGTCACTCTGAAGAATGTTAGAGGATCTGGGGATAACCAGCAAAGAAAGAGAGTCTATGATCCAACAGGTGTCAGAAACAGCAGAAGAAGCCTCATACTGGCTGTAGTGTAGAACAGATGAATCAGTATACTCATATACTCATGCAAATCACGATTGTCCCACTACCCTCACAGCATACTGGGCTAGACCCAGCTGATGATGCTAAGACATACCATTTTGTCTTGTCTGTATCTGTATCTGGTTGTGTGTAATATTGAAGAACCTCAGGGAACTGTCCGGTCTTCCTTCCTGTTTACTATGTACACAACAGACTTCTAGCACAATGCCAGTGCTTGTCATCCACAGAAATTTACAGATGACTCGTCCATCATAGGCTGCATTAATAATGGAGATGAGTCAGAGTATAGGAAGGTTATGGAGGACTTTGTTTTGTGGTGCAAGGACAACAATCTGCAATGCAACATCAGTCAAGACAAAAGAGCTGGTGGCGGACTACTGGCATGCCAAAGAACCTCTGAGAATAGTCACCACCCAGGGGAAGGAGGTGGAAGTGATGCAGTTACAAGAACCCGGGGGTTCACATAAACAACAAACTGGACTGGTCTGGCAACACAATGACTCTGTACAAGAAGGGGCCAGAACAGACTGTACTTGCTAAGGAGACTCAGGTCTTTTGATGTATGTTGCCTCTGGGGAAGCAGCCTGAGCTCAAATGAAGCACAATGGCTGAGTAAACTTATCAGGAAAGCCTGCACCATCACTAGACAAACCCTAGACACACTGGAAGCTGTTGCGGAAAAGTGGATGAAAAATCCTCATTCAACCACGGAGTGCTAAGAAACACCTTTGGGTGTATTTTCTGCCCACTGCTAACAGGCAATTAAATGTTTCTTTCTTATGTACTCATTAAGTTAATTTTAAAATATCTTCACAATATGTATTTATTTATTTTTTATTTAACACTTGATTGATTGGCTGTATTATTTGTCCTGTGAGTCTGTATCCTTGTTCTGAATGTTTGCACAGCTGAATTTTTCCATAGGATTAATAAAGTTTATCTAAACTAATATAATTTGTTTTAAAATACAAAACACTATTTACTATGTTTTTTTTTTTTTTTACATTTTTACACATTACCTTTAGATATGATAAGTGTTATCTTAACATTACCCCCTCCCCACCTCAGCAAAATTTGCTTAAAGCTTTCTGCCTCAGTTCAGAAGTATAAAACATGGGGCTCCATCTATTTGCAAGAAATTTACATTCTGCTAAATCATGATTTTTACAATATACTTATGGAATTTTCAAAATACCATTTATTCTAAAATAGGTTGTAAAAAAAGGCAGCTCAGACTTAAATGGCAGAGGAGAACATTCTTCTTAATAAGGGCTTTTCTTTTTATCAGTGTTTTAGTTTACTATATAGATCCTAACATCGGTGTCAGCAGATTTCTCTCATCTCCCTTAAAACAACATTAGACTGCTAAAAAAAGAGGTCAGGGTCCATGTACAGCACCTCCCTTTAAATTCCTCCTGGCACCTTTACTAGGAAAACACCTTTTATTCAGCTGTAACTGAAAACATCAGGGTTTGCCATGCCTTGTAAGAACTGCTGTTTTAATGTCCGTTGCAGATACAGTATGAAGCATTTAACAGTTTTCCTTCTTTGTCTTAGTTGGGAAACCCATTAAAGTGATCCAGAACGACAAACCCACTGAAGAGGAAGTGAACACTTTACATCAGAAGTACATTGAAGAACTCTGCCAGCTTTTTGAAGATCATAAATCCAAATACGACGTACCAGAGGATAAGCACCTTTCTTTTATTTAGAAAAGCAGCACATTTCTTTCTTCTTCATGAAATGGCATTAAAAGACTTTTTTTCTCAAAAATACTGTGCCTCTAATAACCATTTGTTTTTATTTTTTAAGCTGTCTTGCTGCTTTTATTGTGCTATTAAACAGATTGTACTGAATGTACATATTACTTGAAATAAAAGTACAAAACATTTCTAAAATGGCAAAATCACTATTTATCTCCTTGTTCATATACCTTATGTTCTCTGTTGCTTACTGACTTGGTGTTATTTCCTTCGATAGATTCTTAGTGTAAGAAAAAGACTAATTATCATTTATTAAAAAAAAAATTATGACCATTTTAAAGTTATCCAAAGAAGACCTTTACAGTACGCTATTGTAATTCCAGTGATAATGAGTGCATAATCACTGTACTTAAACATTCCTTTTTTCAAATATTTCCTGTGCTCAATTCAACCAAGTTCTGATACAAGAGACTCTTAAAAATATAAGTAGTAAAGAGTGAAATTAAATTTGCAGTGAAAAAAAACTGTGAAAATAAGTTGCATTTTGCTTTCATCCATATCCGTACCATACACATAATACAAAATAATTTATTTTTGTATAGCACTCTTCACTGAGAGCAGACACAGAGTGCTGAGAACACATTCTCAGGTAAAATGCAAGAATACATTATACTAACCACTCAATACAGAATTAGTAGAGATAAAGACACAAATGTGTTAAAACACATAGAAACAAAGCGGAAACAGATTAACATAAATGGAAATCAACAATATCTGTTCATTAGTTACTGTAATTGTTGAACTATGGCAACAGAAGAGATAAAAATTGTTTAAAAGGGAAACTCAAAGACAAACTCAGACCCAGTCAAGGTCCTGGAGAACTCGGTCAACTAAACAACCCCCATGCAATCTGATGAGAAAATCATCTCATCCGATGATTCCAATGCTGCTTTATCTAAGATCACTTTTACATAGGCTATAAAGCAATGTCACCAAGTGTTACCTCAAGATACCATCAAGAGAAACAGAACTGAGATAGGTTGTACCATACCATACCATTTTTTTGATCCCAGGGTGGTGAGGGGCTGAAGCCTATCCCTGCAAGTACAGGGCAGAAGACAGGAACAATACCCCAAATACAGCACCTGTCCATCAAAGAGAAAGACACACACAAACATGCACACATCAGTCAGTTTAGCATTGCCAGCACAGTTAAACTGCCTGTCTTTGAATTGGACATGAGGAAAATATGCAAACTCTGTGCTGGGATCCTGAACTCCTGACAGCAAGGCAGCAGCTCTATCACTGTGCCACCATGTTGGGTTATTAATTTATAAATATTGTATTACTTATAGGGTGGCACGGTGGTGCAGTGGTAGCACTGCTGCCTCGCAGTTAGGAGATCTGGGTTTGCTTCCCTGGTCTTCCCTGCGGGGAGTTTGCATGTTCTCCCCGTGTCTGCATGGGTTTCCTCCGGGTACTCTGGTTTCCTCCCGCAGTCCAAAGACCTGCAGGTTAGGTGCATTGGCGATTCAAAATTGTCACTAGTGTGTGTGCTTGGTGTGTTGGTGTTTGTGTGTGCACGCCATGTGGTGGGCTGGCGCCCTGCCTGGGGTTTGTTTCCTGCCTTGTGCCCTGTGTTGGCTGGGATTGGCTCTGACAGACCCCCATGACTCTGTAGTTAGGCTATGGCTGGATGGATGTATTACTTATATTTTTGTGCAAAAGTCTAACAAATAAGGATTGCAGTATGCACAGCTAATCTGCAACTCTACTCAGGATATGCTAAACAGACGTAGTGAGTCTTCAGCTGGGATTTAAAAGATGAGATTTATTGGGCACCTTTCGTATTAGCTGGCAGATCATTCCACAGCTTCTGGGCCCTGCAACTAACAGCTCAAACTGCCACTGTTATTTTATTAATCCTTGAAATTTTAAGCAGGCAGGCAGCATCCTGAGATCTTAAAGTGTACTCTGCTTTGTAAATAAGCCTAAGTTCAGATAAGTAAGCAAGGCATTGGTCATTTAAGGCTTTTTATGGTAAAAGGAGGATTTTGAAATTATCCCTAAACTTAACTGGGAGCCAGTGTTAGGACTTGAGAACTGGAGTTATGTGTTTGTACTTTCTAGTTTTTGTAATGATTCTTCCATGCAGCATTTTGAATGAACGGAAAGCTGCATAAAGAATGATTTTAACAAGCCGGTGAATGATTAAGTCAATACAACTAGAAATAAAGGTATGAAATAATTTCTCAGTATCCCGCATATTTGGAAAACAACCTAATTTTCCAAAATTTGTAAGATGGTAAAAACATGTTTTGGATAGTTTTGTAATGTGTGTTTTAAATGACATGCTAGTGTCAAAGATAGCACTTAATTTGCATACTAATTCGGTAAAACTAATGGTGATTCTAACCAAGTTAAAAAGTGACAGAATGTTGTTCCAGTTATCTTTATTCCCTCGAGTAAATAAAATTTCTAATATTTTTGTATTTGGGGACAAGTAGTCTTCATCCATTCTCTCCATTAACTCACTAAGAAAACTAATTAATGACAACAAAGGAGAAACATCAATTGGTCTGAAAGAAAGGTATAATTGGGTGTCATTTGCATATAAGTGAAAATTAACATTATGTTTTCTAATGATAGATCCCAATGGAAGCACTGAAGGAAGAGGTGTGTTGTTCCTCACTGGAATGAAATATCTCTAGTAAAAAAGATGTACATGGCATTTGGCAGCAGTGACTTGCCATGTTCTAAAGTCAGGTAATGTGCACAACGGTGCATTTTAGTTTTGTCTTTATGTGGAAAATATGCAGCATGTTGTGACATGAACATGAGGCATAAATAGAATTGATGTTATTATTGATGAAGATTACATGCATTACGCAGCTGCAGAAAAGAACATAGGTAAAGATGGAAGTGTGAACAAGGCTCTAAAGAGTTATATTCTTTTTGTATTTTAAACCCCCTACAACTCTTATCAAAATGAATTTTAGTTTCAGTTTTGCAAAACCGAATCTGATTCAAAGCATTGCAAAATATAACCTAAGATTTTACAACACTACTTCATTTGATTAAGTGTTGATTATTTGTTCAAACTACTGCTTCTTCAGTGAATTAGAGCATTTATTTTCTATGCAAGTGGCAGTTCTTCAAATTAAGAAAAAAAAATATTACAATAAACAAAATTAAATCCCTAGCTTATGAAATGAACACATGAAGGGCCCAACTTAAAATGAAGTTAGCAGGTATGAAGGTTAGTGTATAGTATGAAGTTAGGGGACTGACAAGTTATTTTACAGAGGAGAAAAGTGAGAGAAAGGTCATTGAGAAAGGTGGCACACATCAGAATTTAGGATTTATACTTTGTGTATAACCAGCGGGACATAGTAGTGCTGCTGCCTAACAGTCCATGTCCTTGGTTCAAATCCTGAGCCTGGTTGTCATCTGTGTGTGGCTTGCAGGCCCTCTTCATGTATAGGTGGGTTTTTCTCCAGATACTCAGAACATTAGAACATCAGAACACTCTAGACGAGAACAGGCAATTCAGCCCAACAAAGCTCGCCAGTCCTATTCACTTATTTCTTCCAAAAAAACATCAAGTAGAGTTTTGAAAGTCCGTAACGTCTTTCTGGCTACCACACTACTTGATAGCTTTTTCCAAGTGTCTATTATTCTTTGTGTAAAGAAAAACTTCCTAATATTTGTGAGAAATTTACCCTTAACAAGTTTCCAACTGTGTCCCCATGTTCTCGATGAACTCATTTTAAAATAACAGTCTTGATCCACTGTACTAATTCCCTTCATAATTTTAAACACTTCAATCATGTCACCTCTAAATCTTCTTTTCCTTAAACTGTATAGGCTCAGCTCTTTTAATCTTTCCTCACAATTCAACCCCTGTAGCCCTGGAATCAGCATAGTCGCTCTTCTCTGGACCTTTTCTAGTGCTGCTATGTCCTTTTTGTAGCCTGGAGGCCAAAACTGCACACAGTACTCAAGATGAGGCCTCACCAGTGCATTATAAAGGTTGAGCATAACCTCCTTGGGCTTGTACTCCCACATCTCAGGGCTGTGTGTGTTAGGCTGATTGGTAAGTCTACAGTGTCCCTGTATAATTGTGATTTGGGTGTTTGCATGTACAGTGGTGTGAAAAACTATTTGCCCCCTTCCTGATTTCCTTTTCTTTTGTATGTTTGTCACACAAAATGTTTCTGATCATCAAACACATTTAACCATTAGTCAAATATAACACAAGTAAACACAAAATGCAGTTTTTAAATGATGTTTTTTATTATTTAGGGAGAAAAAAAATCCAAACCTACATGGCCCTGTGTGAAAAAGTAATTGCCCCCTTGTTAAAAAATAACCTAACTGTGGTGAATTACACCTGAGTTCAATTTCCGTAGCCACCCCCAGGCCTGATTACTGCCACACCTGTTTCAATCAAGAAATCACTTAAATAGGAGCTGCCTGACACAGAGAAGTAGACCAAAAGCACCTCAAAAGCTAGACATCATGCCAAGATCCAAAGAAATTCAGGAACAAATGAGAACAGAAGTAATTGAGATCTATCAGTCTGGTAAAGGTTATAAAGCCATTTCTAAAGCTTTGGGACTCCAGCGAACCACAGTGAGAGCCATTATCCACAAATGGCAAAAACATGGAACAGTGGTGAACCTTCCCAGGAGTGGCCGGCCGACCAAAATTACCCCAAGAGCGCAGAGACGACTCATCCAAGAGGTCACAAAAGACCCCAGGACAACGTCTAAAGAACTGCAGGCCTCACTTGCCTCAATTAAGGTCAGTGTTCACGACTCCACCATAAGAAAGAGACTGGGCAAAAACGGCCTGCGTGGCAGATTTCCAAGACACAAACCACTGTTAAGCAAAAAGAACATTAGGGCTCGTCTCAATTTTGCTAAGAAACATCTCAATGATTGCCAAAACTTTTGGGAAAATACCTTGTGGACTGATGAGACAAAAGTTGAGCTTTTTGGAAGGCAAATGTCCCGTTACATCTGGTGTAAAAGGAACACAGCATTTCAGAAAAAGAACATCATACCAACAGTAATATACGGTGGTGGTAGTGTGATGGTCTGGGGTTGTTTTGCTGCTTCAGGACCTGGAAGGCTTGCTGTGATAGATGGAAGCATGAATTCTACTGTCTACCAAAAAATCCTGAAGGAGAATGTCCGGCCATCTGTTCGTCAACGCAAGCTGAAGCGATCTTGGGTGCTGCAACAGGACAATGACCCAAAACACACCAGCAAATCCACCTCTGAATGGCTGAAAAAAACCAAAATGAAGACTTTGGAGTGGCCTAGTCAAAGTCCTGACCTGAATCCAATTGAGATGCTATGGCATGACCTTAAAAAGGCGGTTCATGCTAGAAAACCCTCAAATAAAGCTGAATTACAACAATTCTGCAAAGATGAGTGGGCCAAAATTTCTCCAGAGTGCTGTAAAAGACTCAATGCAAGTTATCGCAAACGCTTGATTGCAGTTATTGCTGCTAAGGGTGGCCCAACCAGTTATTAGGTTCAGGGGGCAATTACTTTTTCACACAGGGCCATGTAGGTTTGGATTTTTTCTCCCTAAATAATAAAAACCATCATTTAAAAACTGCATTTTGTGTTTACTTGTGTTATATTTGACTAATGGTTACATGTGTTTGATGATCAGAAACATTTTGTGTGACAAACATGCAAAAGAATAAGAAATCAGGAAGGGGGCAAATAGTTTTTCACACCACTGTATATGTCCAGCAATAGACATGTGCTCTTTCCAGGGCTTAATCCCCTATTACACACATGCAGCCAGGATAGACTACAGGCCGCCTGTGATCATGGTTTGGATGAAGCATGTTTGAGAATGTTCTTTCCCACCCTTTTTTGCATGACAAACAGTAAATACAGATGTGATACTACATACACTGCCCAAGCTAAGGTAATTCTACATATACTTCATTATATATCATGGGGCTACACTTCTGGGTTTGAATCATGTATTGTTTACATAAAATTTACACATTCTCACTATGT
The DNA here is from genome assembly GCF_016835505.1 of Polypterus senegalus. Lineage (NCBI taxonomy): Eukaryota > Metazoa > Chordata > Cladistia > Polypteriformes > Polypteridae > Polypterus > Polypterus senegalus. The sequence continues at coordinate 129,057,437 of NC_053155.1, forward strand.
TTTTGGGTGTTTCCCTCGAAGTTCTTTGGTTTTCCACATACACTCTTAAACACATGCATGTTAAGTTAGTTGGTGATTCTAGGTTGACTGAGTGTGAGAGTGGATGTGTACATGAGTGGGCACTACAAGTGACTGGTGCCTTGTATTTGGCTGTCAACTGCCATGCCCACAATGCAGTTAGCATAGTTCCCTGTTAGTCTAAATTAGATTTAGCAAGTCAGAGAATATTATGTTATATATAAGCAAATACTCCAAACATCCTCGTGGCATTGCACCTTATCCCTACCTTTAAACTTGCTCTTGATAAGCTCACATGGCAGCTCCACATTGTTTCTTGATCAAGCTATGTAGTTCACTCAGTCATAAGGGTCTCCCTGGCAAGCACTCCAATGGGTGCAGATATTAACTCAAACCAGTTTCTTAATTTGAAGTTAATTCATGCTATTGATAAATAAAGTAAAATTCTGTTCTTCCAATTGCTTCAGAAATCATTTGATAAGGTGCTACATGAGAGGTTGGGCATCAAACTAAAAGAAGTGGGAGTTCAGGGTGATGTTTGTTGATGGGTGTAAAATGTGCTGAGACCCAGGAAGCAGAGGGTTATGGTGCCTTATCAGAATTGGTTGATGTTAACAGTGCTATTCGACAGGGTTCAGTGTTATGTTCGCTGCTATTATTAATTTATATAAATGGTTTGTATAATAATATAAGTAACAAGTTGGTTAAGTTTTATAGATGATACCAAAATAGGTGTATTGGCAGATAACCTAAAATCTGATGAGTCATTAAAAAAGAGATTTGGACAGCATCCAGGCTTGAGCAGACTTGTGGCAGATGACATTTAATGTAAGTAAATTTAAAGTATTAGATGTAGAAATTAAAATGTTAGGTTTTGAATACACAATGGGAGGTCCGAAAATTGAAAGTACATCTTTTGAGAAGGATTTAGGAGTCGTAGTGGATTGGACACTATCTACTTCCAGACAGACAGTGATCAGAAGAAGGCTAACGAAATGTTAGGTTATATAGCATGATGTCTAGAGTACAGGTTAAAGGAAGCTATGCTCAGGCTTTATAACACACTTGTTACAGGAGTACAGTGTGCAGTTTTGGTGTCCAGGCTACAAATAGGACATACCAGTCTCAGTCTGGAAGTTCTCTTTTTACAACCTTGCTTTATTAGATTGTCAGCCACACAAATTAATGGGGTGCTTGCATATACTATTAGCAAATGGGAAAACACTATTTCCCTGACCAAGTCATGGCTGACAGCGAACCACCTCCAGGGTGGGGTAGGTTGTGGGTAGATGCCAGTGAGGTGTTTTCTTCAAACTCTCTCTATATAAATGTTGTTTTTTCCTTTTTGTTGCATTGTTATTTGTTTTTGACATCAGTAAAAAAAACTAATTACAAAAAAAATGAGAAAAAGACATAGTAGCAGACAGTGTTCAGAAGCCATTAAGAAGGCTAACAGAATAGCAAGATGTGTGGAGTGCAAGTTCAACGGGGTTATGCTAATGTTTTGTAACACACTGGTTAGGCCTCATCTGGAGTACTGTGATCCGTTTTGGTCTTCAGGCAACAAAAAGGACATAGCAATTCTAGAAAAAGTCCAGAGAAGAGCAACGAGGCTGATTCCAAGGCTACAATGAATGAATTATGACGAAAGATTAAAAGAGCTGAGCCTTTTCAGTTTAAGCAAAAGAAGATTAAGAGGAGACGTGATTGAAGTGTTTACAATTATGAAGGAATTAGTAGAGTCGATTGAGACTGTTATTTTAAAATGAGTTCATCAAGAACACGGGGAAACAGTTGGAAACTCATTAAGGGTAAATTTCACACAAACAATAGGAGGTTTTTCTTTACACAGAGAACCATAGACACATGGAATAAGATACCAAGTAGTGTGGTAGACAGTAAGACTTCAGGGGTTTTCAAAACTAGTCTTGATGTTATTTAGGAAGAATTAAGTGTATAGGACTGGCAAGCTTTGTTGGGCTGAATGGCCTGTTCTCTTGATTGTTCTAGATTAGATTGTTCTAATGCTCTAATTGGACAGGAACTGATTGGCCCTGCACTTTTTCACTCTTATTCCTTTCTAAATATTTCACTTAAACATACAGCAAATGGGACCAAGGGAGCTGGTTATTTGCTAATTATCTTGACATCTAAAATTCATTGTTAATTGGCATCTGTGGTTAAGAAAAATAGCATTTAAGTGTATTAAATTTTAACAAGGGCATGAAAGAAAATAAAATCTGTGAACACTTTCTCACGTGTGTGTGTGAGATTTTTCATTGAGGAACTCCAGTTTTCTACTACAGTTCCTGTCATTAATTTCAATTGCTCCAATATACTCCTTGATTTCTATGCATTTCTTTCTGAATTAAAGCTTGTTTTTATAATTGTACTTCTCGGACAAGGTGATATCACTTTAAAAAAAAAAAAGGAATCTGAAGATGGCACAGAGAAGTCAAAATTTACACCAAGCAGAATGACAATAATTAAGCAACAAAGCTCAGGACTTGCAGTTAGAATCATGGTCAGAGAACAGAGTGGTAAGTCATAAGCCGAAATGGGTACATGTAATCAGAGGGCAGGAAAACTGTCATAACCAGTTAATCCAATCCAAGTCTTGGATGATTAGGTAAGTTTGATGCCAGTTTTTTAAACTGTTGTGCTAGCAATGACAAGACATGCAATCTCCATGAACCACCTTCCAGCAATGGGACCTCACAACTTAACAACATGGCAGAATGAAAAGGAAAATAAGATAGCACTACAGGAAGACATGAATGATTTTTATCAACCATCAAAAACACAAGGAAGCAAAAGATGAAAATAATGAAACCATGAAAACTACATTTACATAATTGTTAGCGATCAAAGAACAGTTGAAAATAATTAAACATATAAGCCAGGTCTTGACAATAATATTTGTAGATTTCTATTGTTATGATGATGCCATCGCACTACCATTTTGAAACATGACTTAATTGAGAAATTGTCTGTTCATGCTAGATTTCGATAAAGTAACACGGGATGTCAGTGGCTTTAAGATCTGTTTTGACTACAAATCTATCTAGCGTTTTGGCTTTATTTTTGAGCTTCTGATCTCCTGATATAGATTTTCATCATGGCTAAGGGTCACCTTCTGTCTACTAATCCCTTTTGTTGAAATAATCTACCTTGTCCTGTGTCAAGTAGAAAAATCAATACTAATTAATGAGTAATAACTGGAGACTTGGAAACAAACTATTGAAAATATAAACTTCCATACATAAGAAGAAATTTTAGCTTTAGTAAAAGACAAAGTATCTGAATGAAGGAAGATAAAATGAGATTTCTCTCAAAAATTTCTGAAAGAATGCCAAAAAAAACATGTTCTTACAGAGGTGAACAGCAGAACACAATATGAACCCAATGATTCCTTCTTTTATAGAAAATAAGCAAAGTCTAAATTTTCATTAAACCTGTGTGACATTACTGTGTGTCATTTAAATATACTGAATTCTTGAGTCTGTAAGAGAAGAGAATCAAAATTGCCATGCCTAACGTAAGGTTTATATCTAAATCAGAGTATTTAAGTTGGGTTACAGCGAGAATCGCATGATGCTTGAGGATGATGGCTTCATTCTGAGTTCACCTTGTGCCTTCACCCCACAAAAGCACACTTCTTTGAAATCAAATTAAAATAATAACTCTGACACTCACTTGGACTCAAACCTTCCTGATCTGGATCCTTCGGGAACATTCCACTCTGATCTCCACGGTCCAATAAAAAAATCTCCCTGAGAGAAGGATGCGTCTGTTTATGGTAAAGCTACTGTAACAATCTGGGAAAGAAATTGCCACTGGGCAGAGTGTTTAATTATAAATAGTTAAAAAAAAAGAAAAAGGGTTGGACAGAGAAACAACTGCCACTCTTAATAAAACAGCCTCTGGGGTGCTGGGAAGGTGGGGTTCTAGTATGTGGGTTGGGTTTTAGTGGGGTGTGTTTTTGCTATTTTCTTTGTCCTGACTACGTTGTGGTTGTCAGCTTGTTGAAGTAAGAAGGAAAGTGAATAAAAACCATTGATTAGTTCTTTTATTTGATAATTTACCACCACGAGATTCATTTGCCCGTTTGGGAAGGGATATTGCACTCGTGTTAGAAGTGGGATGAGGCATCCCATTAAGATGGCTGTTGCAAGAAACAGAGGACGTGAAAATGGCGGACGAAGAATTTCCCCCTCCACCCTGGTGGTTACTGCAGTGCAAAGAAGAACCCAAGGTCAAACATGAAGAACCAAGAGGCGTGAGGGAAAGGCATGATTTACCAAGGTTGAAACCGGGACGCTACGACGGGATGGGCAGCTGGGAAGCCTTTTGAAACAGGTTTGAAGTTGTTGCAGAGGCGAATAGGTGGGAAGTCAAGGATAGAGCAGTGCAGTTGGTGGCAGCGTTGGAAGAGGAGGCTTTGAAAATCCTTGAGGATGTTCCGCGGGAGGATTTAACAGACCTAGGACTGCTTTTGAAGGCCATTGAGCGTCGTTTTGGGAGGACAGAAACCATATTAGGACTGCAAAGGCAACTGCACGAACGAACTCAGAGGTCTGGAGAACGTTTAGGAACATTTGCTGTGGAAGTGCAGGGGCTGGTGGGGCGAGCCTATGCACATTTCCCCCGCAGGGTCCGGGACGAATTGGCATGTGACACATTTCTCCGTGGACTTGAACCTAAAGCGTTGCGCCACCACGCTCAACTTGCCCGACCAGCAACTCTAGAAGCGGCCCTCGAGCAGGCTGTAGAGTTTGAATTGGTATGTGAGGGGGAATCGACTTATACAGAGGGTCGGGAGAGGGAGCGGGAAAGGATGTGCCGCCAGCCACCGCGTGACTATGTGTTGTGTCTGGGAGAGGAACCCTCAGGAGGAACTCTCCCGGTGGGACTAAACTTCATGAGAACATCAGCTAAGGCCGCTACACCACCTACTTGCTGGCGCTGTGGCCAACCCAGGCATCTTCGTCGATTTTGTCCTTTCTGTCCAGCAACTATTCTGGGCTCCAGAGAAATGTCGGGAAACGGCCAGGGTTTGGAGTAAGCAGGACATTTCCGCACCCTTTAGTAGTTCTGCTGCAACTGACAACAAATGCGGGCCGGGACAAGTTGGTGATCCCGGTGGGACAGCTAGGCTGTGGAGATTATTGTCATTTGCCTATTCGAATTTTGGACACTGATGTGAAGGCTTTGATAGATACCGGGGCTACATCTACTGTAGTGCGATGTGATCTGCTACCTAAAAACTGCTCCCTACAAGCCATTCCCTGCCAATTCGTTACTGCTACGGGTGAGCATGTTATGATGGAGGGCCGGACCACCGCTCTTCTAAGAATAGGAGGACATGTTGGACATTCCCTGTTTGGGTAGCAAAAATTATAGACACTTGCATCTTGGGTGTAGACTTTTTGACTAAAACCCAGGCACAGATTGACTTTGGCCACGGGACTCTTTTGATACCTGGCAGTGCACCCTAAAAATTGATGGGCTGCCAATTTCAGTCAGGACCACCTCCCCACTCTGTCAATCAACTGGGAGCCTTCCCCACCCCTGTGAGCAATAATGGTGGGCAATGGAACGATATCCTGGAAGACCTTTGGGAAAGAAGCTGCCAGGGATTAAAGGAACCTCAGTGACAACAACTTAAGGATGTATTGGAGGAATTTGGAGACTGTCTCGCCACTTCTTCTAAGGACATCGGGCGAACTCACCTCGTCCACCATCACATCGACACGGGAGATGCACACCCGATCAAACAACATCCGCGGCGCATTCCCCTGGCACGACAGATCGAGGCAGATCGGTACTTGAGATGTTGAATTCTGGAATTATTGAACCATCAGATTCTCCTTGGTGCTCCCCTGTTGTTTTGGTTAAAAAGAAATCAGGAGAATGGCATTTCTGTGTTGACTACCGCCGTTGAATACAGTTACGCAAAAAGATTTGTATCCGCTTCCTAGAATCGATGAGACCCTTGATCTGGTGTCTGGGTCGCATTGGTTCTCCACGCTAGATTTGAGAAGTGGCTACTGGCAGGTGGAGTTAGCCCCGGAAGCCAAGGAAAAAACTGCATTTTCAACCGGGGGTAGGCTTTGCCAGTTTCGAGTGCTCCCTTTTGGATTGTGCAATGCGCCGGCAACTTTTGAACGGCTAATGGGCATCCCTCGTTCCAGATGCCTGGTATATTTGGACGATGTGATGGCACATGGACCCACATTTGAAACTGCTTTGCACTCCCTTAGAACCATACTAGCAAAATTGCGGGAAGCAGGACTTAACCTACACCCTGATAAGTGCCAATTGCTGCACTGAGAAGTCACCTACTTGGGACACAGAGTAAGTGAAAGGGGGCTGGCCACAGAAGACAGCAAGACTCGAGTGATCCGTGACTGGCCGACTCCAGTTAATGTACGGCAAATCCGGGGGTTCCTCGGATTGGCATCCTACTATCTGCGTTTTGTTCCTGGGTTCACTATGGTAGCTGCTCCCCTTCACCGGCTAACAAAGAAGGGTCAGTATTTCCACTGGGGAGCAGAGGAACAGTCCGCTTTCCAAGCCCTGAAAGATACCTTATGCCAGGCTCCCATCTTAGCCCCACCTGACCCTGCCCTGCCTTTTGTTTTAGACACGGATGCCAACAATGTAGGTCTAGGTGCCGTCCTGTCACAACCATACTCCCAGCGAGAACGAGTAGTTGCTTATTTCAGCCGAGCCCTAAGCAGAGAAGAAAGAAACTACTGTGTCACATGGAGAGAGCTCCTGGCAGTAGTGGAAGCAATCCAGCATTTTCGACACTACTTACAAGGGACTGCATTTACACTGCGCAGCGATCATGCTTCCTTACAATGGCTAATGTCTTTTAGGAAGCCAGAGGGGCAAGTGGCAAGGTGGCTGGAATGGCTACAGTCATTTCAGTTTGAAATCCAACATTGCCGGGGGGGTCAACATCACAACACAGATGAGCTATCCCGCAGGCCATGTGCTCAGACAAACTATGACTACTGCCGCCGTCAGGAGGACCGAGAGCGAACAGGGGAGGTGAGACACAGTTGCTCAATGTCAGCGCTGTCTAAGGGGCAATGCGATTGGGGGTTTTGGCAGAACCAGGATCCAGAGATAAAGAAAGTTAGAGCCTGGGTGACAGACAATCAACGACCTAGTTGGGAGGAGGTAGCCCCAGAGGGTATGACTGTTAAGGGTCTCTGGGCCCAGTGGGACAATTTGAACATTCAGGATGGGGTGCTGATGAGAAGATGGCGAGCCCCTGCCACTGGAGAGATCACTTGGCAGGTAATAGTGCCAAAGGGGAAACAGGATGATGTTCGTAAGTCGATGCATGGGGGTGTGGGGTCTGGCCACTTTGGGGTTAGTAAGACGCTTAAGCGGCTCCAACAGATGTTTTACTGGGGGCGGTGCCGACGAGATGTTGAAGATCACTGCCGCCGTTGCGACATGTGCACTGTGTGAAAAGGGCCCCCTGAACAATCGGTTGCCCCCCTTCAACAATATCAAGTCGGTCTGCCTATGGAGCGGGTTGGAATAGACATATTGGGGCCTTTTCCCCATTCGCGTCAGGGAAATAGGTACATCCTTGTTGGGGTAGACTATTTCTCCAAGTGACTGGAGGCGTACCCTATTCCGAGCCAAGATACGGAAACCGTGGCTACTGCCTTAGTTGAAGGCATGTTTAGTAGGTTTGGCATGCTGCTAGAACTCCATTCAAACCAGGGGCATAATTTTGAAAGTAAAGTTTTTCATCATGTGTGCGATCTGCTGCACATTCGGAAAATGCACACCACCCCGCTTCACCCACAGAGCGATGGTTTGGCCGAGCGATTCATCCGTACTTTATCGGCTCAGTTGGCTATGGTGGTAAACAAGGACCAACGTGACTGGGATCAGCAACTACCTTTGGCTCTCCTGGTATACCGGACAGCAGTCCAGGAGTCTACGCAGTGCACCCCTGCCATGTTGATGCTGGGCCGGATATTGAGAACCCCAGCTTCTCTCGAGTATGGTTTGCCACCAGAAAGGGAAGAACATCAGTCTGGACAAGACTATGCCAGCTGTCTTCAGGACCGCATTGACAGGGCTTATGCATTCGCACAGGACCATCTGCACAAGGCTGGCCTTACCCAAAAGCGGCGTTATGACATCAGAGCCAGAGAACACCCGTACTCCTCCGGCGACCGAGTGTGGGTGTATAGTCCCTGACAGAAGAAAGGTCTCTCTCCCAAACTTGACAGTGCATAGGTGGGCCCTTGCCAAGTGCTCGAGTGCGTGGGCGAAGCAGTGTACTGGGTGCAGATGTCACCAAGGGGACGTCGGGTGTTTCTGCATCAGGATCAGTTGGCGCCTTAGGATTGAAGCACCAGCCGACCGAGATGTAAACCAAGAACAGCCCGTTTCGGTGCTGGAGACGGTCGGAACAGAAATGCCGTCTACAGACGACATCACGTGTCCTGAGCGGCCCAGACGAATCATCCGATTACCAGCTCGTTATCAACATTTTGAAGTGTCCTCGGGGGCGAGAAGCTAGTGGGGGGGGCAGTGTAACGATCTGGGAAAGAAATTTCCACTGGGCAGAGTGTTTAATTATAAATAGTTAAAAAAAGGTGGGGTTCTAGTATGTGGGTTGGGTTTTAGTGGGGTGTGTTTTTGCTATTTTCTTTGTCCTGACTACTTTGTGGTTGTCAGCTTGTTGAAGTAAGAAGGAAAGTGAATAAAAACCATTGATTAGTTCTTTTATTTGATAATTTACCACCACTTGCCGTGAGATTCATTTCCCCGTCTGGGAAGGGATATTACACTACCAATGTTAGCATGATTGCCCTCTCTGAGGACATGAAACATTTTGGTTTTAGATCAAGTCTCGAAAATACATGTAACTGTACAACATAATTTTTAGAGGTGTGGTTAGAAATATTGCCAATTAAGGAAGGGCAAAAGATGTTTGCAAGAGAGTTTGCTGTGACAAAAATGGTCAAAAGTCATCATTAACAGAAACTTGAAAGCTTGCAAGTTGAGGTGACTCCTCTCATGGCTAAGCTCACTGACTCTGAAGTTGCTGTTCAAACCTTTACATTTCAGGTCTGAAAGTAGGCTTAGATGGTGCTGACACACTGAAACAATTAGGATAACTATCTTTCCATGCTTAAATGACTTTCATCCAGAGGTAGATGTCACAATATTTATGCCAGATGTCTTACCTCAGTACATCCATGGCTTCTTATATTAAAATTTCTAAATTACAAGAGTGAGTTCTTTGAGATGCGAGAAAGCAAGCTTTATGGGAACACGCTTGAGAGACTGAGCGCTAGTGAAGAGATGTTCACACACACGTAAATACAGAAGAAAGGTACTGAAGGTACACATAGAACCAGAGGTAGCAAATACTGTGTTTTTAAATTATTCTGTTATCTGTCTTTGACAGGTACTCTGGCTAGTGTTTAAACAAAATCTGGTTGGTAAAAAAATTTGGTTACAGTGGTTTTTTTTTGTTCTTCAGTGTTTGGAGTGAGTCCAGGTATTATTTTTGTGTTCCATGTGTCAGTGTTTTACCAATATATTAAAGTGGGCAAGGGTAAACCAACACATTTATTAAGCCTTTACTGTCAAGTTAGATTAAGTCTTTAAAGTGACTGAGGTATAACAGGTCCATGGCTAAGCCACAGTGGTCAGTTTTTAAATAAATAACTAATAGTTGGCTCACTCTCCATGAGTGTGCGTGCTCGGTTGGCTGCAGGAGTTTGGTGTGGTGATTGAGATGAAGCACACCTGCACATGAGAGTGTGTTCTGTCTTAATTGCTGCATTGGTTTTCCGCAGTTCACAATTGAGGCACTTCACTTGCATAGAAAGATAAAAAGGGAACTGGCACAGTAGAAAATGTAAGAAAAGAAAGGGAATGGAAGACAAGAAAGGAGGTTAAATGAAAGAGAGAGAAGCAGGCAGGAAAACAGGAGAGAGAGCTGGTGTAAGAGTGAGTGATACAGGAGGCAGTCAGTTGGAAGGAGAGATGTTGGGGGGATGTACAGCCAACGCTCTGGGGGTAGAGAAGGTTACTCCAGCTGAGCAATTAGGAAGCTGGAGTGACCTGGATGCCGCGTCTGTCTAAGTCCAGGGAGGCAGCGGGAGTTGGGGAGGCTCAGATGGGGAGCCCTGTAGGGCCCACAGATGGCCACATGTACCCGGGTCTTGGAATGAGGTCCAGATTGGAAGCCCTGCTAGATGTTATGGGACAGTAAGGACTGGATCCTGTGGAAGAAGGAGGATCCTTACCTCCTGCAAGGTCCTACAAGGATAAGGGGAGGTGATGCCAGGCTGGAGATGCACCAGAGCTGGGAGATTTGTAAAGAAGCTACATTCACAGTGTTTTGCCTTCATTTTAATGGATTATTTATTTATTTTTAACATCCATTATCACATTTTGTGGATTATTAGTTTATAGCAGATGGACCACTGCTCTTTGATCACTGTTTGTTTTGACTGCTGGATTTTAATAAAAGCACTGAATCACTTTATGCGACAGAACCAACGAAAACAGATTCAAGAGGAACCTGTAGCGTGGAGCTAACCCGCCCTGTCACAGTCACACTGAAATTGTTAATGATAATTTTATCCACTTTTAGCACATTATTACTCCAGTTTTCTTCCCAAATCACAAAGACATACATTTTTGGGTTATAAGCAAATCTAAGCATGCCCTGTGTAAGCTCGACTGGGGGGTAAATGTGTAAGTAGCCTCTGTGATGGACTGGTGCCCCATGTAGGTTCAGTTCCTGAATTTTATGCAATGCTGGCATGACAGGGAGCTGCCCCCATACATCCCAGATTAAACAAGGTTGTTAATGTTATGTCATATACAGAGTGCAAAATACTCTGTGGTAATCTGGGGGAAGGTAGTTGTACTTTGTTACAGCAGAATGTACAAACAGATATGTAGAACAATATCACCAATGATATGCATATCTTAAGAAGAAAAATTGCATCATAGACAGATATGCAATTTCTAAAAAAGCCACACCACTGTATATGTCTCACCAGCATCATGCAGAACAGCCACTTTTTATGAAACCATGCTCTTTTGTAGAGCAAATTAACTCTTCAACTCACTCTCCATTGTAGTGCTGATGCCAGCAAGACTAGAAGTTGAATTATCTTTGTAAGGAACAATTTCATTGTTTTGTTTGATCATTCCAAATTCAGAAGCACAGAACCTTGTTCAACTTTCTTAGTTTCAGAGCACTAGCCAAAAACTGAAAATTGGATCATACAGATTAAGGTAATGGAGTACCAGGAACCAATTCACTATGGTGCTACAGATCTAGTTAGTTAAACACATGGAAGGCAGAAGAGGCTAAGACAGCCTAAAATACAGTGTGAAGTAAAAACCTTAATGATGACCTTCTTCTGAATTCATATTTACTTTGTCACAAACCCACTAATGGGTATTGAGTGGTTTATTACCACATAACATCTTTTTAAAGTTTATATTTCAGGGACTGCACACAGTTTTAATTTATGAGGCTTCCACTGAGATCAAAACATTAATATTACAAATTGATTACAGTATTTATATTAGAAAAGTATTTTACAAGAGCTCAAAGGCATTGGTTTGTTTGATGTTCACTTCCAATTTAAAATTTCAATGAGCTGGTGTTTTTCTTAAAAGACTATAAGAATACATTTGACAAGAACAGACCATTCTACCCCAGCATTGCTTGTTAATCCTTATTCATTTATAGTTTGCTAAATATTAGTGAGCTGAGATTTCAATGTCCCCAATGTATTATTGTATACCACTCAACCTGGTAACTTAATCCATGCATTTGTGAAGTGTCTTTCATAGAGAACTCGGGTACAACCTGTTTTGCAAAGGATTGAATAACGCTGTCCTAAAAGATTTATGATACTATTTACTGCACATTCACAAAAATTGATTTACAATGTAAAGTGAGCTGGGACACACATTCACTCCAAATGCTTCTAATCTTTTAAATACGGTTTACTTTAAACACCCACATACTAATTTTATGGTCCTATTGTTCTTCATTTTTGACATTTATTTGGTAAGTGTTAATATTAGATTAATTTTAATACAGTTCATACATCCTGATTGTGATCTGATATTATATTATTTTCACTACAACATTTGTACAAAATTATGTCTGTTGGCTGAGTTCTTGTCTACTGTGTTTTCAATGCATAAAATCCCAGCTGGCAAACCAAATTACTTACTTGGGACTATAATTTTGAATTAATTTGATTAAAAATAAGAACAGAAGGTTCTACTTATCCATTCAGAGAATGTGAACACAGGCGTCCAAACTAAATGAAAATCACATCATAGTTTGTATGACTGCGTATTTGCTTGGTTTGACTACTCTGACTGTGCTATGGCCCCCTTCTCATGGTATCCTTGTTTAATCTACAAGTAATCTGATATGGCTACAATCACAAAGTCTAGTTAACACAGTGACGCAATGCTTAACATTGCTGCCGCGCAGGTTCTGATGCCCAGGTTTACTTCTCTGCCAGGGTGCTTCTTCTGTGGCATTCAAACGTTTTTTTTTTTGGTTTTTTTTCCAGGGCAGCTCTGGTGTCATCCCTAAGCATTTATATTCTCACAGCCATTGTTGACTGACCTCATATTATTGAATGCAAGGGTGCCCTGTAATGTACACACTTACCACTTTAATCCTCCCTTCATGTTGGTTTTCCATTGCTCCTAATGTCAACACGAGAGGCTCTGGATCTTAGCAATATTATAATGGAACAGTACTAAAGATGGTAGAGAAAGATTCAAAAAGGTCTTTGCAAAGTAATTAATATAACAGTACAGGTTAAATTAGATAATAAATCAATAGCATGATTTAAATATTTGATCATAATTAGCTATTAAATTTATTTTACAGAGAATGGCCCAATGCTATCCCACCACCATTTTCAATGTGGAATCTATGTGCTTCTTTAATTTTTATGTGGGCTTCCCCTCTGGATTCTCATTTCCTGTCAATGTTCCACATAACAGATGGCTAAATGCTTTCTTTAAACTGGTCCAGTGTCGATTTACCTTATGGTCTTGTGGCCTAAGGTTCTGGACATGAAATCAAAAAGTGTTTGGCTCAATATGAATTATATCCTTGTTTTTTTATAAAGTGTCTTGTGATAGTGTGCTATGTGACGAGTGCCCCATAGATAAAAGATTGACTGCTTGATCTAACTCCTTCAGTGGCACACTAACACTTAATCTGGCTGTCCGTCAATTGATAAATAAGAAAGACTTGTTCTGTAGCTCTAAACTTGTAAAGCGGTTTGGGAGTTTGTTTATTGTAGAAATCTTGACTTGCTTAAAAAAGTGTTTCTATGTAAATAATGCCAATTTGTAAAAGGCTGTGCCCTTTTTTTCATTCAGCCATATATCACGGGGTTCAGCATGTCCTTTCTTCAGAAGTGCTCCACTGTTGCCCCACCGAGACCTCATAATATCATAACCTTTGAAGGAGAAGAGGAGACGTTGGGAGCATGCATTGATAACAGCATTTGGCCGCACCCACCAGATGATGAACCACCCTCAACCTTTAAGAAATTACAAGATATATTATTTTATTTTAAAATATAAGACTAAATTTAAACAATATTAATAAATGTATTTAACAAATTACAAATGCATTAGAAAGAAACAGTACCTTTAAATGAGATAGATAGATAGATAGATAGATAGATAGATAGATAGATAGATAGATAGATAGATAGATAGATAGATAGATAGATAGATAGATAGTGTGGTACCCGGATGGAGGTCGTACCCAGCTGGGATGCCCGAGAAGATCGGAGGAGGGCTTGTGCCTCCTCCGGACCTCAAGGGGGCGGCCGCCCTGGGGGCCGCGGGTAAAGAGCTGGGAAGCTCGACCCTGTAGGGACCCGGTAACCGGACCCCAATACCTGGAAGACTCTGGACCTCAGCACTTCTGCCAAACCAGAAAGTGCTGGAGGGAAGAGAAACAGGGACACCCGGAGTGCTTCTGGGGAGACAGCCGGCACTTCTGCCACACTGGGGCGTGTCGGTGGGAGATTGCCGGGAACACACCTGGAGCACATCCGGGTGCTTATTTAAAGGGGCCGCCTACCTTCAGAAGAGGACAAGAGTCAGGTGGAAGAGTGGACAAGGTCTTTGGAGGAGGCAGGAGGTGGCCTGAAGGAGAAAAAAGAGAGAAGGCATTGTGTTGGCCTGGACTGAGGGGTATTGGGACTGGTGAGAATTGACTTTTGTAAAAAACGATGAAAAATAAATGTGTGTTGGGTGACATGAGCGTGTCTGCCTGTCTGTGTCCGGGGCAATGTCCACAATAGATAGATAGATAGATAGATAGATAGATGGGGGATCAGTCAACAGGCTGTGAGGCTATCAAAATGAATGGAAAACATTGATAAATGGGCATCCTGGCTGCAATGGTTGGCATTTCCTTTTCCAGCCAATATGATATAATGGAAGGGCAGGGGGTGACAGTCTCCGTGGTGCCATGAGTTTGCTAAGTGTACTGGGTGACATTATTCCTCTGGTGTAGCTCGTATTTGGACACCCACAGGGCTATACTTCTGGAGAACAGTCATGGTGGGATCTTTGTGGACCACTAGAGGGAACTGTTTAGAAGAGGCTTCTCTGTTGGATGGAGGTTCTAACTTACATGGAAGAAGTGCTCCCACATGACAGTGCTGATGCACCAGAAGTACTCTCGGTCTGGCGTAAAGGAGCTCATCATCTCACCTGAGGAGGAGTGAAGGAGGAATGAAGAAAGAAGAAAGAGAATCAAATTTGTATTATGCTGAGTTTGAAGAAGTATCCTGTTTTAATGTACTTTCTTAAATAAATAGTTTAGTTGTGCCCAAAACTGTCCTTAGTCTGGTTGTGTCTGGGGCTCTGTGACAGGCCACGATAGATAGATAGATAGATAGATAGATAGATAGATAGATAGATAGATAGATATTTCAAAGCTACAAGTCAATAACTGGTACTGTCATTTGTTTTCCTGACTTTTTATACCATATCTGGTATTGTATACTGCACATATTAATCGTCTTTTTGTAAAATGTGGTTCATTTTTGGAATGTTATCAAGGTTTCAGTCACAGGCACAATATTTGTTAAGCTTATCTTAAGTTTTAACATGTGTGTTTAGTTAGAAAGCACCAGCAATTTATAGCTTGCACGACAGTTTTGGAAACTGTCCAGGTATTTAGAGAAGTGTTTAATTTCACATTCAGATTTGCAACTGGTATACTCAATAAACAATATTTATTTAGGTCAAGTAATAACAGTTAAGAATATATACATTTTTATTGTTGCCTATTAAGTGTGTTTTATTGATTTTAAGCTAGACCTTTCCATTGTTTTCACATTTTCTGTAAAATATCAGTTTTTGCCTATTGTTCCTAGGATGTACTGGGGGAGTATTTTACTATGAAGCCTGTATCTTAATACATAGTGTAAGTGGCCTATAACCCATGCTTGCTATTTGGGGTTGCAGCAAAAATTCAACTTTGAAGAGCTTTGACCTGTTTGAGTAAATATAGAGTGGCATACATAGCTTCACCATAGGTTTTCCTCTTTGTAATTTCTTCCTCCGTGTCCATTGAAACTAAAACCATTTTGCATATCATACAAGTCCTTTTTGTACAACATACTCTAATGAATCTTTTTTTTAGCTTAACAGCTGTTTATACTGGGACAGCCAGAATGCAGATTAATGTTGGAGGAAAGCCCAAGTACCCGGAGGAAAACCTACATAGACATGTGAAGAATATATGGATAATGGTCAGGTGCAAAGTTTGAACCCAGAATACTGAACACTGTACCTTCATGTCACTCTAATTTGTAAAAAAAACATTTCCCACGTGTACAGCACAGTTCTAACACAAAGCACATTTTGCTTTTCTTCTCTGTCCACTTTCACTCCTCCTGGCAAGCTTTGTCATCTTCCACCTGAATCTGGCTCCCAGAGCAGTGGCTGCTGGCTCCTTTTATAAGGCACCCGGAAGTGTCTATTTCCAGCAGCACTTCCAGACGTGGTGTAAGAGCTGCAATGAATGGCTCAGCAGCAGCTGTACCACCCCCTAGCAGCGCCCATGGGACCCAACAGGGCTGCACCACACTTCAGCTCCCATGGAGCCAGGCGATAGTCTCAGGCGTCGTTGCAACCCAGGAGGGACTGCCACCTAGAGGTAATGCTCTGAATACGCTCCCACCCCATGATCCTTCCAGTGCAGAGGCGCCCCAGTTGGGCAAGGGCCCTGGCTGTACAACACCGTGTGTGTATATATATATATATATATATATATATATATATATATATATATATATATATATATATATATATATATATATATATATATATATATATATGTATGTATATATCTATCTATATATACGAGGTGAGACACAAAAATAACTGGATTGGTAAAAAAATATTTATTGTTGAATTACAGCATTCTAAACATTGTCACCTTCTATACAAACTTTTGTCATGTGAAGCTCTTTGTGCAAAATGCGTCTCATTGATTCCATGTCAATACCAGCCAACTCTGAAATAGCTTAAACACCAAGGTGATGATCATTTCGAACAATCTGATTCACTGTTTTGATGCTTTCATCCGTCCGAGACAAGCATAGGCAACCTGGGCGTTGAACGTCTTCCACATTTTCTTGTCCTTCCTTGAAATGTCTGTGCCACTCAAAAGCTTATGTGCAAGACAAATTGTTATCACTGTACACTGTTTTTATCACTTCATAAGTTTCTGTGGCCATTTTGTTCAATTTTGCGAGAAATTTGATGTTGATTCGCTGTTCGATTTTTTCACCCAACATTATCATGGCAACTTGTGTAGCGATTGTTGTGCAAATACTGACTGGGCTAGTCACAGGATATACCTAGCCAGTCAGCGGTTTGAGCGGGCGTGTAGGAAGGGATATAGTTCTATGATTCACATCTGGCTGACCTCCAGATGGTTTTCCAAGAAAGCCCCAAGCCCAGTCTGGTTATTTTTGTGTCTCACCTCATATATATACCTGCAGGTTTAGAAAATGAATAGGTGCCTAGTAGTAACATTCAAAATATTGACTTTGAGGTAAAGCAGATAAAGAGCATCCAACTGTTTTTGCCTACAATACCAAAACCAGTTAGAAAAACAAATGCAAAATGGATACACCTGCTTATTGAAAGAAATTTGTCAGTTTCCGAATCAGCCCCTATACTTAAGTGGTTTTTTTTTTGCAGAATGTGAGCATCATGCTCCTTTGAATTATATCCTATAGTTTTTACTATCTACAGTATACAGTAGTTTAAACTTCTATTGCATGTTTTAATTTCCTTTTCTATTAGTAACTTTTTTTTTCAGGATCACTTTAAAAAATAACACTAGTGGAAATATACTCTTTTTACTACTTTTTACTATGACATTTCACTTTGACACCTTTCACTTGAAGTGTGCTTTGTTTCTATTGATGTAAATAAATTCAGTGAATGGAACACATTCTATGAAAGACTCTGACCTTTTCTCAGCAAAAGCCATAAATGATATAGGTAAAGCTGAAACCATTTATCATATAAAAAATTATGGAGAATAGCCTTCCATAGTTCAACTGAATCATAAAAATGTTTTCCTGCAATTGTTGATTATGAGAAATGTGAAAAAGTGAAAAGAACAACAATAACAATTATTTGTATTTCAACATATGAAAGTAGCTTAAAGTGTTTTACAATACTTTGTATATAGATAGATAGATAGATAGATAGATAGATAGATAGATAGATAGATAGATAGATAGATAGATAGATAGATACTTTATTAATCCCAAGGGGAAATTCACATAATCCAGCAGCAGCATACTGATACAAAGACCAATATTAAATTAAAGAGTAATAAAAATGCAGGTAAAAACAGACAATAACTTTGAATAATGTTAACGTTTACCCCCCATCCCGGGTGAAACTGAAGAGTCGCATAGTGTGGAGGAGGAATGATTTCCTCAGTCTGTCAGTGGAGCAGGACAGTGACAGCAGTCTGTCGCAGAAGCTGCTCCTCTGTCTGGAGATGATACTGTTCAGTGGATGCAGTGGATTCTTCATGATTGACAGGAGCCTGCTCAGTGCCCGTTGCTCTTCCATGGATGTCAAACTGTCCAGCTTCATGCCTACAATAGAGTCTGTCTTCCTCACAAGTTTGTCCAGGTTTGAGGCATCCTTCTTCTTTATGCTGCCTACCCAGCACACCACCGCGTAGAAGAGGGCACTCGCCACAACCGTCTGATAGAACATCTACAGCATCTTATTGCAGATGTTGAAGGATGCCAGCCTTCTAAGGAAGTATAGGTGGCTCTGTCCTTTCTTACACAGAGCATCAGTATTGGCAGTCCAGTCCAATTTATCATCCAACTGCACTCCCAGATATTTATAGGTCTGTACTCTCTGCACACAGTCACCTCTGATGATCACGGGGTCCATGAGGGGCCTGGTCCTCCTAAAATCCACCACCAGTTCCTTGGCTTTGCTGGTGTTCAGGTGTAAGTTGTTAGAGTCGCACCATTTAACAAAGTCCTTGATTAGCTTCCTATACTCCTCCTCCTGCCCACTCCTGATGCAGCCCACGATAGCAATAATAATAGCTAAAGAGAGTTACAAAAGAATGTAAAAAGTAACGAAACAGGTACTGCATTTTTAACAACAGAGAATCATAATGTTCGGCTTTGTAAGAAATTATGAACAATATAACATTAGAACAATCTAGACAAGAACAGGTCATTCAGCCCAAAAAAGCTTGCCAGTCCTCTCCATTTAATTCTTCTAAAAAAACATCACGCCAAGTTTTGAAAGTCCCTAAAGTCCTACTGTCTACCACTCTACTTGGTAGCTTATTCCAAGTGTCTGTCGTTCTCTTTGTAAAGAAAAACTTCCTAATGTTTGTGCGAAATTTACCCTTAACAAGTTTCCAACTGTGTCCATGTGTTCCTGATGAATACATTTTAAAATAAAAGTCCTGATCCACCATACTAATACTATTCATAATTTTAAACACTTCAGTCATGTCACCTTTCAATCTTGTTTTGCTTAAACTGAAAAGGTTTAACTCTTTTAATCTTTCCTCATAACTCATCCACTGTAGCCCTGGAATCAGCCTAGTCGCTCTTCTCTGGACATTTTCTAGTGCTGCTATGTTCTTTTTGTAGCCTGGAGACCAAAACTGCACACAGTACTCAAGATGAGGCATCACCAGTATGTTACAAAACTTGTGCATAACCAAACCCCTTGGACTTGTATTCTACACATCTTGCTATTCTGTTAGCCTTCTTAATGGCTTTTGAACAGTTGATAATGACGTGTCCACTATGACTCCTAAATTCTTCTCATGAGGTGTACTTTCAATTTTCAGACCTCCTATTGTATATTCACATCCAACATATGTACTTACTACATGTAATATTTTACATCTACTAGCATTAAGTTTCATCTCCCACAAATCTGCCCAAGCCTGTATGTCCCTGTAATGTCCCTGTAATGATTCAAATGTTTTGAGATTATCTGCCAATCCACTTAATATGGTATCATCTGCAAACCTAACCAGCTTGTTTTTTACTGTATATTCCTATCCATGCCATTTGTATATGTATAAAATAGGACTGGCACTAGCACTGGCCCCTGTGGAACACAACTCTTAACGTCAGCCAATTCTTATAAGGCTCCTTGCACCATCACCCTCTGCTTTCTGTGTCTGAGACAATTCTGCACCCATCTACACACCACACCCTGAACTTACACTTCTTTTAGTTTAATGCCCAACCTTTCATTTGGCGCCTTATTAACGCTTTGTGAAAACAGACAAATAATATCATATGCTCCACTTTTATTATATCCTTTTGATGGTAAAACATGATCTCCCTCTTTTGAACCCATATTGACTGTTCAGTAAAACTCATGTTCTTGCCATATGTTGCTCAACCTTATTCTTATGGCCAGATGACCAGAGAAGACATGAAAGTAAACACTCCAGTGGACAGTATGCTGGAGAAAATAAAACTGTGAAGTTCTATAGCGTAAAGATCACTCACTCCCCTGTTGGCATTCTATAATCCAACAATCTGTCACCATTAATAGGTTACTTTTGTAGAGTTCTCTTCATCTTAACCGGAATCTCAGTTGGCCACAAAATAAGATTGACTCAGCTGGGTATACCCTTCATTCATTTTTTATTATTTGTATGGTTTAAATGTCTCCCAGTTTCATACAATATCTCATCTTGATTGGAATACCAAAATGACAGAAATCTGTGCCATATTATTATCAAACATTTCAGTAATTGCACTAAAAGTCTGACTAGGATAGGAATTATTTCCTACCCCAGAGTAGGACATCAGAAGTAGTTATGAAGCATTGTACACATTGTAGGAGTGAGGAGTAGGAATTCACATGTGAGAATGAATGATTTACAACAATCTCAGCTGCACTTGTGATGACGTTTTGTAGTTTTATGACACTAGAGCTAAGGTGTCACCACAAACATAATAATAATAGTAACTTTCAAAGTAGTAGCAACAGAAGAAGAAGACAAATATGGAAGGCATAATTAGTCAGGATATTGTGCAAAACTACAACTAACTGTTGCCACTTCACAAAAACATCAAGAATAATACTGTAACAAGTACCAAGATGGAAAGACTGAGACACACACACACACACACATTAAAATGAAGTAAAGCCAATAACGGCCATGTTTATTTAACACAGTTGAACTTTCAGAATAATCATTATCCTGCTGTTATGGCCATGGAAATGCCTTGTAAAATAAAAGTTACTAAAGCTAGACTTGGCTATTCTTTCTCTGTTACTGAAGTTGCGTTCATTTTCCCAGTGTTCCTGATTGTATTTTCTATATCTCTATAGTGATACCCCCTTTTCTTCTGACAGGCTCTGTTTATCCAATGCCTCGTTAGTCTCCACCTGCCTTTCTGAACCTTCCTGAACTTGTAAAGTGCAAAACAAATGTTCCAGGGGTTCACAGAATGCAGAACGTGGCATACTGTGTAACATTTCACTGTTAATTGCCTAGCCTCCCCCACCTATCTTCAGAGTAATATGCTGACTACTACAATGCAGTTTGTATCTATGTCCACCTTGGTGTTGATACTGTGATACTGGTTGCAATACAGATTTGGGGCAAAGATCTTTATGTGAGTGTCATCAGTCACACCAACAACCCAAAAAAAACAAAAACAAACAGTGATTTGCATGAATGCAGCTTATTTTAACTTTACCTCATGTTGAGCGGTGGAGATATATATAAATCTATTAATTACCTCACATGTTGCACAGCCATTCAGAGTTTGTTATAAAATTCAAAGAAATGGTTGGTTATGACAAATCATTGTTATTGCCAAGCTGCATTTTCCCAATGGCCAAGTAATATATCGTTACCAGCATCTTCATTTTGGCTAACAGCGTTTGGCTCCTCCATGAGGATGGAGTGATCAGATAAAATAAAAGATTTATTATTCCATCTCTGACACCTCACCCCCACAATGAAAACTGTGATGTTTTTTACAGAGGCTGGAGTGTCAATCCTGCACTTGGATCCCAATCTTGGTGGTTTGTCATGTGGTTGGTGGGTGTGGCAAAATGCTGTAATCAGCACATGCTCCCATCCTCCTCCTCCTCCTCTGTCAAAATGATATGTTTTTAAAGTTTCATTATTGTCCAGTGTTTCCAAAACATTTTGCATTTTCAGGGATGTGTGTGCTGACCTCTTCCTGAATGCCATCATTTGGCAGTCCCTAGGGATTTAAGACAGCTCACAAACTCTTCTAAATCCCAGTGAAGTTAGGAGTAGTTAGCTACATTGGGAAACTTAATAAAGTGCTTTTATTCCTACTTCTAAGGATAGGAACAAATAGGCATCACTCTGAGATTTTTGAGCCAGTTAGAACTACGAGGAGCTACCCAAAAATAACCGGAATCTGTACCTGGTGCACAATCTAGAATTTTGCTGCTAGGTGCAGCATTTCTAGAGTATTCTGTGGAAGTCTGCCAAGTGGTGTTGCTCTGTATTGTTCGTATGGCATTCCGTGTTGTTTTTTTCTTGGTGTTTATTAAAGATGTTCTGCGATTTTTGTGATGGGTGATCATAAAGACAGCGAGTTTGCAGTAAATTTTGTTTTCTCTTAGGGAAAACAGCTGCTGAGACTGCAGTGATGTTTGAAACTGTTTTGAAAGAGTCAACTTTAAGTACAACACAGGTCTATGAGTGATGTTAGTGTTTTAAACAGGGGGAAATGTCACTTGATCCTGCTCTAAAAAAAGAACTCAAAGGAAAGCGTTTTTGTACTGTGGAGGAAGAGTAAGAAAAATCGCTACAGGCATTGGACAATGTTCCTCTTCAGTAATTCCAAAAATGTTTCCACCAGTGGGAAAACCATTGGGACAAGTGCATTCATTCACATGGATGTTACTTTGAAGGAGACTAAAGTTTCAGTAAGTAAAAATTTTTTGTTTTCAATTCCAGTTATTTTTGGCTACCCCCTTGTATTTTCCTACTGTGAGATGCTTCATAAATATGGACACTGGTCTTTAACAATTTGAAAAAAGTAAGTCTCACACCATTAAACTATTTTGTTCTCAGTATCTGCCCTAAAGAGAAATTGTATTGCTAGGAGAAGCAATTCCCACTCAACTGTATGTAGAGAGAGCCAATACAATTGGAGTACAGCAGTCTAGGGCTCTTAAAAGCATCCAATGATCTGTAGTATAATTTGGCTAGAATTCACAAGGACACTTCCTGTTAAAGATACTATTAGGAAACATTACTATTATCTCAAACTCATGATAACTGTTATTCAGGAAGACAAGAATTAACATTATAGCTGTGTTACAATTCAATATACTTAAGAACCTATAATCAATTTAGCCTGCTGAGGTAAAGAAATATTGCTGCAGTTCAGGAAGTTACAATAACCCTTTTCAGCAATGGAAGCTGACATCACTGCAGCACTGAATTAAAAATGTCCATTCCTTAATTTCATCATATTTTCCACCCTGCATAAATTTAACGTCTAAAGGATATCCCATTACCCAACCACATAGAGAGAATTAGTAGCATTTTAGCATGTTAAGTTAAAGAGATGTTCCTTCAGTTTAGGAAGTGACAGCCACTCTCCTTCACATCACTGTCCGGCTGTGTTATAGTTATTATGATTTACATTCCAAAAGTACAGGAACTTGATGACTCCAACTTTATTTGGAGTTGAGGGAACAAAAGGGAGTTAGCAAGCTACTGTGTGCTAGGGGTGCACATAGAGAGAAATTGCTTGGGTAGCTTAGATGCATCCAAGAGTGAGAGGGAGGTCAAAGAGACAGAAAACAAACTGAAAAAATTACTTGCCCTCCACTTTAAAAGTAAAAGGTTGTGTTTCTATCAGCAGTTACTATTGTAGAAGATGGCTAACATCAACTTGAAATTTCATGCTCATTAATTTTTTTGTAATACATTATAACTGTGAAGGTTTCATTACAGTCAATAGTTACCGCTCAATAAGGCATACAGTACTTTTCTGTATTCATGTCGGATACCTAGATCACTGTATTCCTTTATTACCATCATAAATCAAGTTCTAGTGGTCAACAGTGCACAACCCTATATGAGGAGAAGGTGTGAAATATGAGAAATATGAGGAAGCAGGGAAATTACCCTCAGTTCTGGCTTGAATGAAGTGCTATAGTGAAAAAACAGGGCCTTTCTTCACCTCCTAATTGACGTCACTTTACTGCTCGGCTGTCAAGAGCTGGTATTCAGTGGGCATGAAAAGGGTAGTGAATCTGCTAACAAGAGGAATTATAGAGAATCCACTGAAACATTATCCAAATATGTTTCTGACTTGGCCACACACGTCCAATCATCTTCTGTGTTTTCTGGCATGTCTCATTCCATTCAAACGATTTGATTTTTGCTATTGGATCCACAGTTGTTGAAGAAATCAGTGGTCAAGTTCAAACTGCTCTCTGTTTTGCATGACAAGAAGATGAGACGGCTGACATTTCATGCCCTGCACAACTGTCTGTCTTAGTTTGATATGTTGATACTGCAACTCAAATTCAGGAACTATTTGTTGGACTTTTTTAATGTTTTGGGTGGCAAGCTGCCCAGTCTGTCTTTGATGTTTTAAATAAAAACATGCAGGGTTACCATTACAAAGAAAAACTTGTCATGGCTTCTTCCCTGAATGGACTTCAGGCTAAAGTTAAAGAAATAGCCCCCAATGCAATGTTTGTACACTGCTATGCCCACAGACTGAAACTGGTATTGTCTCAGGGGGCAAAATGCTTGCCTGAATCCAGAATGTTTTTTGCTTCTCTCTCTGGGTTTGCCACATTTTTTTCAAAATCTACCAAGACAATGACTTTCCTTGAGTCTGCATGGTGTTCAAGGTTGGTCAGACACACTCTTAATGAATGGAACTTTACATCATGAATAGTGTGTGCTGTGGTGAACAATGATAATGGGCTCCTGCAGACTCTTGAAAAGATTATTGAGGATGCGACCATGGTAGATGAGGACACACTCAATGCTGCCAAAGGCTTCTTAAGGACACTGGAGGTTTTTGAGTTTGTTTTCATTTTGAACACATATGAACAAATTATCTCAGAAACTGATGTGGTCTTTGACATTGTGCAGCAGAAGGCTATGGATGTTTTTTTTTACTTTTGCAAAGGAGAAGTCATCAGAAGAGACTTTCAGAGATGATTAGCCAAAAGCGGCAATTCACATATCAAATCCTCAAAATGAACCTAGGTGAACGCAGTACAGGATCCCAAGGAGTGGTACGGAAATCTGTAAATGGCTATCCTATTCCAACTTATGGAGCAGATTTCTCAGTGTTTTTCAAATTTGAAAAGTATGCACTTCCTAGAATTAATCAATACAGGAAAATTTGATAAAATGAGACGGGTGTTTTCTGAGCAGGTATTCCAATGTGTAATGAAAAGTTATGTCTTTGATTCAGGGAGAATGAGATCTGAACTCTAAGTCTTATATTCAAATCCTGACTTGAAGAGCAACAGGGTTAAGCTGTGTGAGTTCTTGGTGTTATTTAAAAATGTGGATGTGGATAGTGCAATGCCTCAGCTGTACAAGCTATTGTCTTTAGTGGTGACAATTGGATCTGAATTGGGAGGTGTAGAGACAACCTGTCCTGCTTAAAACAAGTCAAATCGTATAGCCTCAACACAACAGGCCAAAACCATTTAAGCTACCCATCTCTGCTGGCCATTGAGAGGAAACTGGTGAAGTCTCTGGAAGAGACTCCCAGTCACTATGACAGGTTCACAGAGCATTTTCTAGGAAAGGAGGGCAGAATTTATATATAAGTAACATGAAGCAATAATTGACTCATTTTAAGATGTAGGCCTAAAACATGCTTCTCCTGTTTTTGAAAGACCACCAGCCACCGCTGGGAGTGCCCTAATGAATAGAGAATTGTACTTTAACTGAAACTGAAAAAAAAACATACACATTAAAGGTACTATACCTCGGTAATTCTAAGATACCTTGGGATGGTGTTCACTATTAAAAATAAAGGCCAATTGAGTGGATGTAGAATTTAGTTTTTGTCTTCCAAATATTGTATCAAATACTGTTTTATTTAATACCAAATTATTTAATTTATTTTTTCTTTGTTTATCTGAGAGCAGTATTATTTATTTACTCAGTGCCACTAAGCGCACTTTCTGAATCATTGCCCTTTTCCTATTTTGCTGTAGCCTGCAATGTCTGAGGGATTAGACATAAGCCATTAGGTGCTATTTCTAGATTCTGCCAAATTGTTGGGAAACTGCAGCTCAGCATCAACTTTGTTATCTTTAAAGAAGCCAGATCAATATTAATCAATAAAGCTGTGCTATTTATTCAAGGTCCTCTATTGAGGTAAAAAAAGGAGTTTTAACTGTTTCTGATTCTTCAGCCATACAATAATTATGCAACTTGTCCTGTTTGTGTAGCTGGGTTTCCAGAATAGAGTGGGTTTATTGGAAGTCCTCAAGATGTCAAGAGTTTTCCCTGTATTTTTTAAAAAAACTCACAGGTGTACAAGTGGACATATTAGTAGATGGTATTGGTATTTGCACTTTTCCTAGTACTTGTACTGATGCTTTTCCCTTAGCCAGGCAGCATGAAGCAGAAAGAGAGCTGACAGGTAATTGTAAAATGGTAATTCTTCATGTGTCAAAGAGTTATTTTACTTTATCTGATGTTTACTGAAATAACCAAGGAATATGAACAATACAAACATAGCTGTGCACACCAAGGCCTAAACTTGTACTTTCATGGAATATGACTCAGATAAAATTAACCCTCACTCACACACACAGCTATTTGTGATCCACTCACCACTAAACAACAGCATGCTTGAGTATAATAGATCTTCTTCTTCTTCTTTCGGCTACTCCCATTAGGGGTTGCCACAGCGGATCATCTTGCTTGAGTGTAATAGATAAAATGCTGAATTGCAGTAGTAATAATAATAATAATAATAATTTATTTATTTAATAATAACATTTTATTTTTGTTTTGCTCAAAGTGTTTCATAAATATTCAAAATGAATAATAGCAAAAAAGAATAGAAAAGATCAAATGCACAATACTGGATACAAAATTACATTAAATACATTTTATAGGAAATGCAAAGCTCTGAATTAGAATAAGAGACAATAAGATGAAATAAAATATAAAAATATAAAATACTATTAGAACACCATGCACAAATAACATAATAAGTGATACAAATATGTAGTGGACAACCTATATTTTTGGGACCCTGAAGCTTTAATTGTTATGGAGGCATCTTTGCAAACAGCAGTGTGGCCTGGGTAACCACTGTTACCTTCTTCAATGGGGTTGTTCCACGACAGAGCACCAGACTTTTTTGTCTAAACTTAACCACTATATGTAGGGCCTTTTCATACAGTAGACTACCTAAATTTTGGAGTAATTTGGACTAAAGTTGCTTCTGGGGTCCCTCTGGGATTAGGGGCCCTGAAGTTTAAGTTTCATTAATTTCATAGTAGATCAGCCGCTGCACATACATACAATCCTGAGCACTTGGACAGAGAGGGTAAACTAAAAGAAAGGGTCAGAATGTCAGGGTATGTTAAATGCCTTCCTGAACAAATTAGTTTTAAATTGCCTTTTAAAAGAATGTATTGAGCATCTCATTAATTTAGGTAGGTCATTTCAAAGCCTGGGTGCTATAGAGTTGAGGACTCTGACACCCCCCATAGAGCACAGATTAGTTTGAAACAAAATGAGATTAACAGAGATTAGTGATGTAGTCTTGTGCAGTGCCATTTAAATCTTTATACTGTAGGTTATTAATAAAATTTTATATTCAGTCCTATAAGACACAGGGAGCCAGTGAAGTTGGATCAGGATGGGTGTTATGTGCTCTCTTTTGCAGGTCTGTGCAATGATTCTTGCAGCAGAGTTTTGAACCAGCTAGAACTGCAATTAACAGATTAGAAGGGGCACTTGCCAGTAAAGGTGTGCAGTAGTTATTGTGAGATGTAATGAAAGCACGGACACGTTTATAAGTATCAGAAAAGAAGAGGAACAAACAAACTCAGGATGTATTGCTGGGATGGAAGAAAGAACAATAAGGTTTATTACTGCCAGACTTATCAGATACATTACAATAAATGGCACACAATAGGAAAAAGCAAAATAATATAAACCTATAGGATTCTGTCCTTTAACATGATGAAAAAAAATCAGATTTTCTCTATCCATTTGCTTACACATGCAGATGGGAAGCAGCTTAAAGGATCTGGTGATGGTAATAACCTGCCAAACCAGAGGCTGGTGCTATAGACTAATACATTCTCTCTTCCTCCCTCTGGAGAACGGAAGACTGAAAGCCACTCCACCGCTGACGTCACTTCCGTTTTCCACCCTCCTGGACCCTTTCCTACCAAATCACCATATAAACATGGAACTGGCCATTTTACTCAAGTTCAGTAACTGAGCTCACGTCTTAAAAGACACTCAAACAATTGTCGTTTTACGACCACATTCAGCTCTAACAGACTGGTCTTAAGTAGATCTGGATGTTAGACGGACCCATATATGTATTAAAAACTAACCGTATGTATAGTACTATTAATAAGTCCTTTAAGTCATATTGTTTGTTTTATATCCTTGTTTTATCATCTTTCTTAGCTCATTCTGTAGTTTTCCTCTCTTTTTTTTAATTTTTTTATTTTATTATTTTGTTTTATGATTACTGTTGCTTGCATGGGTGCTGAACCTTTAACAGCTTTACAGATCCTTTCTTTGTCTGTGTTATGTTACTCATCAGCGTGAGCCTCTCCCAGTGTTGATTGTTAACTGTGTGAGGAAGAATTGTACTGGCAGAGTTTGAGCACTCATCTATTTTCTGTTTTAACATTTTAGCCTGCTAATAATAAACATTAACAGATAAAGTTCAGTGTGGTTTCATTACCCCTTTGTGGTGGTTCGCACAAAGTGGCACATTGTGAGACGCAATGCAAAAGCTTTGGCGGTTAACCGAATTCAAAGGCAGAGCACAGCAGTCACATACTGCTTGATCATCTTCATGTTTGTGTCAAAATCAATTGCCTTTTTTCCTGTAATTGTAAGACAAATATAACTAAATGCAATCAAAACCACTGCAGGTAATAAACTGACATCAAGATGAAGGAGCTACGGCATACAGAGCTGGAGTGGTGAAAACTGTCATTTGCCCATGAGATGTGGTAACGGTTGAAAGTCGATTGGTCATAAGATGCATAGGTCTTAAGTCGACAACAACTTGTACTCTTGCAACTTGTTGTGATACTCAACTTTTCTAGTTATACAGGGTGACCAAGGTGCCCCAGGTTGTGTCTCCTTTTTGACACCATATAGTCACACAGGGCTAAAGCTTACTGTGCATGCCACAGTCGAACAATCATCATCATCTTCCAGTATGGTAATTAATGAATGCATTGATAACTATAATGTAGGTCCATCCATCCATCCATCCATTATCTACCCCCACTTGGTCCAATACTTGGTCCAATTCATGGTCATGAGGACAGGAGCCTATCCTGGCAGCAGTACAAGATCCAAGCCTGAATAGGACACCAGTGCTATGAACATATAATAAATAAGAAGTATTTTGACAGGTTTCAGGTTAGTTAAAATCAATGATGTGACAGTTGTTTATTATGAAAATTACATGAGTAAAAGCACACAGAATAACTCATATCTTAAACAAACTTTTACTGCTGCTGAAGTCAATGCAAACTAAATGATAAGTAATGTGATTTGATGGTGTAAAGGTCAATCATTAATGTAGTTATAAGCAGAATAAAATAAAGAAATAATGTAAAAAAAGTAAAAATAAAAAAAGTATTTTGCATTTATTTAAATCAGTTCTGTCTTTCTTTTTGATCAAAATGTTATTGTTTACAGCAGGGGATAAACATTTCTCTATAAATCTTGAAAATGTTATAAAATAGCAGGATTCCTTATCTGAAAAGCTGTTGATGGGAAAATGCAGTGACACTGGAGAAGTGGCGGACCTGTACATGTTACTTTAACCTTTGATCTCACTGATGTGTGGATGTGTATGTTGTGGATTATCCCAAAGAACTTTTGCCCATTAGTCACCCTCACAAGTACCCTGGAAATTATTCTCCTTCAAGTTTTTTAGCAATCTTTTGTCTCATCAATGACACAGGATTAAGCTCTGAACCCCATGGCTCAGAACTACACAAAGCAAGTACAGAAAACATTCATCCATCCATTTTCCAACCCGTTGAATCCGAACACAGGGTCACGGGGGTCTGCTGGAGCCAATCCCAGCCAACACAGGGCACAAGGCAGGAACCAATCCTGGGCAGGGTGCCAACCCACTGCAGGACACACACAAACACACTCACGGGGCAATTTAGAATCACCAATCCACCTAACCGGCATGTCTTTGGACGGAAACCGGAGCGCCCGGAGGAAACACACGCAGACACGCATGCAAACTCCACGCAGGGAGGACTCGGGAAGCGAATCCAGGTCTCCTAACTGCGAGGCAGCAGCGCTACCACTGCACCACCAGTACAGAAAACAGATGGTTGAATTACTTTAGCTTTACATACTGCATTTATTGTCTTTTGACACCAGTATTTGCACTAGAGCCTGGATCTTAGCACCTAAGGCTCTGCAGAGATGACACAGTAATGGAAATAAGTTCAGCTTATAGAGAAATACAAATGAACTGTGAATCTGCAGCAATCTTCCTGATCAGTGACAAATACAAGAAACACCTCATGAATTGTGCATATAAATATTGCAACAAGACAATTTTCACTTCAGACAGATAACATTTACTGCTTTTGACCTTTGGTAGTCGCACCTAGGAATGACACCAGTCTCCAGTGTCTCTGGGCTGGTAATGGGCTGTTTTCACAGTGCCTGCTACATTAATCAATGTAAGATTTTCAGCATGAGGTGACACATTGCTGTACTGTTTAGCAACACTGCTTCTGAATTGCATAGATCTGGGTTCAATTCCCATGCTGCTCATTTTCTGTATGGAGTTTGCATATTATCCCATTGCCTATGTGGACTGAAAAATAGGGGTGCTTTTAAGTCATTCCAAGACACAGGATGCCATAGAGGCAAAGGTTACAGAAGGGATGTCTTCATTTTTATAAATAAAGGACAATAATGAGATAAAACAGGAAGTAATGATAGTACACAATGAAAAAGAAAACTACAAATCTCAGTGCTTCTCTGGACCTTCTTATGTAATACATAATATTAACTGCTGGACCTTTTCCCACCTTAAAAAAAATACACCCAGCACTCCTCGATCTTTCCTTCCACACCTCTTTTTAAAATCTTCTAGCCTATCTTGATCCCACCAGTCAAGCTGTTGCCAACTGAACTCCTGCCTCTAAACTCATTTGATCACCTATGAGAGGGGCATTCATGTTACAGCCAGGCATCACTTCTGGAATAAAAATGCACCAACTCTCAAGGTTAGGCATTACCCTTTTAACCCATTTGGATAGCTCTCTAGAGCTCCATGTATTTGCCCCATTCATTTCTACAGCTCTGAGTTCAATTTCAGCCTTAATAGACCAGATCAGTAAGGTGGCATGTCCATCCAAACAAAAAGCAAGAACCTAACTTAAAGTACAGGACCTTCTTGCTTTTATCTAATGAACTGAGGGATTTATAACCCATTACTTAAAAATCTGTAATGTATTGTTCAGACATTTGCGCTCCTGAAACACTTTCTATAAATATACACACTACTGCCATTCATTTTGCATGTATGATGTAGCTCCAGTCCAAATTATTGTTTTATTTGATTGTCAGGACTCTGTAGTGGCCCAGTCCTGTCCTACCGATTTATTGGTACAGGTTTTCTCCAACCTTTTACATTTTCATTGCAAAGAAGTGCATGTTAGGACAATTGCTAACTCAAATTTGCCCTGTTTAGTATAACCTTGAATTTATTTGATTCTGGAAGAGCATCTCAAACAAGAATGGTTCCTGCCCTTTACCTCAATGGCTGTGGAACCTCAGTCTCTCACAATAACTCCAACAAAGTATCCTGGGATACATAGTCATAATCTTTCTTGAGAAAATATATTTTGGCAGGTCTGGCAAACTCACACAACCACTCAAATATTCTGGAAATATAATGAGTTGGCCCATGAGGGACTCTGAAATGTTTCTCCTAATCCAGGACAAGATTATCAACTGAAGTTTCTCTTCCATACAAAGGTAATAGATTTTTTCAGACTCAGACTCAGGTTGAGGAGTGTGATTTCTGTGTAATTGGAACAGAACCTCTTGTTCAACATTTTGAGCTGAACCTCAAATATTATCATGTCTTCAGCACAAATTTAAACAAGGTCATTCACCAAGACAGATTAACTAATGAGGTTGTCTTACTGGGCAGGATCTCTTCAACCTCTGCACCCTTAACATTACAGGTGCTTCTTATTAATGCATATGACCTCAGCTACCAGATATTTCCAATGTTGCATAATTAGAGAAGGGTATGTTTGTCTGTTTCAAAACTTTCTCAAAGTGCTTCTTCTACCATCCAACAATATATCGTACTTAAGGTCAAGGTTTCCTCACCCTTATTGAGAAACACCATTGCAAAAAATTCCCTGTTTTGATTATATGTACATAGGCCTCTTTCAGGTTGCACAGTTATCCTTGATGGTCCCACCAATTTCCTACTAATTGGTCATGTCTTTGACTTGCACATTTTTTGCCTTTTTGCTCTTCTGACATCTTTCAGTCAAATCCACAGTCTTTCCCTCTATATTTGCATGGAAGATTTTCTTTAACTCTGAAATGACCTACACTGTGGCTTGATTTGACACCATGAAGAACTTCAACTACATCTAAGCAAAGCAACAAAGATCTTGAGCACAGCTTGTTCATTGTCTGTATTCTCAAATTCAAAGAACAGGAAACTCTTTAGGAGATTAGAGTTGAATTCACCCTCGAATAAAGGCTACTGAATAACAGTAATGGCCTCTAGAAGTTTACTAGAACTGTCCAGTCAATACCCCGTGTCTCAGGTAACTCAATATTAGGTGAAGACCATTTGGCAGCTTGGCACCTTTCTTTACATTTGTGTCCTTCACATGAAGCCTCAAATCACAATACATAACTACAAGGTGACTTAAGGTGTTGTGCTCTGGGAAGTGCTTAAAGAGGAACCAACTGACAGGTGGTATTCTTTTTATAGCAATAATAGCATTCGATTAACGAGTAGGAGGGTTCCTCCACAAGTACTTTTGTATAATAACATTGAATTGTAAAGCTGGAGGGGTCCCCCTTAAAAATTCAAGCACCATGCTGCACTATTTTGGAAAAGAATGCCAGTACACCTAGTAGGTATTCCTTAAAAGTTCAAGTGCCACAAAACAATAACATTCGATTAAAGATCAGGGTAGGGGCAGTCCACCTTTGAAATGCTGAGTACTGCAGTACAATTACATTCAATCAAAGGGGGGGTCCTTTGTGAAGCTTCTAGTGATGCATGTATAACATACTGGTAGTCAACAGTATCCTAAGAAAAGTACTCTAAGTTGAAATTGGAAGAAGTCATATCAGTGAGTATCAGCCCACTTCAACTACAGGCAATGTTAGAGAAAAACCAGGAGAAAAATCCACTCTGACACTGGGAGAATAAGGCAATTGCGAGCAGACCATGATCTTGCAGAGGTTTAATCCCAGTCTCCTGGAACTGTGATGCAACTGCATTATTCCCTCCTCGCTCTGGAAATCATGGATGGATATACTGTATAATTTCAGACTGGAAAGTTTAAGTTAAGACTGGCTTGGATACTTCACTCTTTACTACAGAAAAATAAGGTTGCATTAATAACAAGAAGTAGAAAACATGAATTTACATGAATTTTCATATATATACTGTATATCTATACTACTAAAATGCAAAGCCCTCACTGACTGACTGACTCACTCATCACTAATTTTCCAACTTCCCGTGTAGGTAGAAGGCTGAAATTTGGCAGGCTCTTTCCTTACAGGTTACTTACAAAAGTTAAGCAGGTTTCATTTCGAAAGTCTATGTGTAGCGGCCATAATTGAATCCTACTTATGTACATATATACACCCATAGCCTGCAGCTCAGTCGCCGTGTGAGGCAGCGTTGCATCCCCCATCACCATGCCTCCCACGTAGTTGGCTGCCCGCCTATATTGCGTCCCCCATCCCCACGCCTCCCACGTAATTGACTGCCTGCCCATATAAGGCTGTCCGTACACGCTGTCGCTAAATATTCACAGAAAAATCCACAAGTTAATAGACTTGCTGCCACTAAATACTCACAGGCAAATCCACAAGTTCATAGAGACGCTGCCGCTAAATACTCGCAGGCAATTCCACAAGTTAATACCGGGAATGTCTGGTAAACATCTTAGATTCACGAGTAGCAATTTGGGTAGTGAGATGTCTATCGAGGTGATCACCATCGGTCAAAGAACTGTCATTTACTGAGTGGTTTCAATGTCCGGAGATGCCGCCTGCCTTTTACATTCTCTGTGTTACATATTGCACGGCCATATCAGGCTCAATCTCGATATCTGGAGAAACATTGTGTCTTATGTATTGAATGACTGGGACAGGTTCAAGGTGTGGACTTATGATACAGGAGATAATTATACTACACAGGGGCACTACAAGAGTGAAATGCTTAAGCCCTTCACCTATGTTTCTGCATGTTAGTTGATGGCTGCCGCTGAATTGTTCGGTTGTCGCTTTCAAGTGTACCGAAATGGCCAAATATTTTACACCTTTGGAGAACCGCCATGGTTCTTAAATATCTTAGATTCACAGGTGACAATTTGAGTAGTGGACACTTTGATGTTTATGAATGTTTCAACTTGCAAAAGCTGGATGCGAAGTTATCGATGAAGCCGGTTGTACGCTTACAACCCTTGACAAATGCCGAATATCACAAGTCCTGCAAATACTAACATAATTGAAACAAACCATGAAACTCAAACCGATTATGACAGCAGCAATCCAAGCTGCGAGAAAACAGTAAAAAGGAGGCATGTCAGACGTCATGGTACATTTTCTGATTCAGCTAGACGAAAACAACTTTGTGATGCTGCCACTAAATACTCGCAGAAAAATCCACAAGTTAATAGACACGCTGTCGCTAAATACTTGCAGGCAAATCCACAAGTTCATAGAGACGCTGCCACTAAATACTCGCAGACAATTCCACAACTTAATACCGGGAATGCCTGTTAAATATCTTAGATTCACGAGTAACGATTTGGGTAGTGAACACTTCGATGAATGAAACATGTTAACTTTACAACGGTTGACAAACACAGAATGTAACTTGAACACAACACATCCTCCAAATACGAACATGATTGAAAGAAATAATGCTAATCAAATCCTTGATGACAGCAACACTCATAACAGTGACAAAACAATTACATTAACAATCATGTTACGTTATTTTTAAAATGTTACCTTTTCTTTTTCATAACTTATTTAAAACACTACTTCTCTGCTGCGAAGCATGGGTATTTTGCTAGTATATATATATATATATATATATATTGTCACACATGTGCGCATGGGAAACAGCTGAAGGGCCTAAGCACTAGTAATTCTACGCCAGGCGGAATGTACTGACTATCTCTCTCAGTCCCGTGCAGACCTTTCCTGGGAAATCTCGCCTGTTGCCGGCCCCAAGGATGACGTCACTTCCGGGCATGAGGATGCCACTCCCAGTTCCTGCACCGACAATGTAATTTCCTTTACGGGCTGTTAAAACTGCTATCGTCTCCATACAGGCAGTTCTGACTGAAGCACATTGTGCTATCAAACAAAACAATTTTTGCAGCCGAGAAAATAATATACAGATGGCTGCCCCAACTCTTTCTGATGTCTCCAACTCATTATTGTCACAATATACATAATGAACCTTTTTAAAAAGGGAACTTTGAAAAAGTGAATGGTATGCATCTACCTGCTTTCACAACTCATTTGCACTGGTAGGCTACTAGCTTGTTGTATGTCTAATGCAGTGATAGTGGAAGGGTTGAGGGAATTTCTTAAAGTTTGCTAATCAATCTTGCTTCAGCTGCATCTTGTATGGTCCCTTTGCACCCAGTTTATGGCACGCAAAAGGGATTTTTTCAATAACCTTTATTACTAAAGTGCAATGAACAACTGTTTCCTCATTTGTGCAGGGCAGCCAAGTGAAAGCAGAGTTTCAATGCCTGCCAAAAGTCACGTCCCCATTCAAGCCAACTGTCGAGACTTTAGTGTAACACTTTACATGTGTTGCATTATGCTCTTGCTTCAGCCAGATCTTGGCAACGACTTCACTAGTAACCTTGCTCATGTAGACTTTTCTCAGAGTGCTCAGCTTATTTAGTTCATTGGGGGATTTGTTATATTCTTTTTTTAATTAAAGGGGTTTGTAATGATGCAAATACATACTAGACTGTTCACATACCATATGTCATGAAATTGTTTGAAATGTCTCTGCTCTCAAGTGTGAACTCTGATAGATGCATTTTCTTTTACAAAAAAAAATCTTTTCTCAGGTAGTATAGCTTCAAACATTCAGAAGTTCATCCACATTTAATGAATGCCCATCAGCTTTGGGTTCCAATTAAAATTTGTCTGTCAGTCTACTGCCAAAATCATCAAAGCTGTAGTAAGATGAATTAATTTTTAGTTGCAAATTAAGTGTTTGACAATGTAACTGGACATAAATGCATGAAGGGTGTTTAAGATGTGGGACCAGAGGAGATGTAAATTCATTTATAAGTAGGAAAAAATCTTTTATCTTTATCATCTGAAATATTTACCATTCCTATGTACTTCATTGTATTGAACTATGAAAATAATTCTTACTACAGTATATCTGGTCACAATAGTTGATTGTCTTCAATTTCCAAGATGCAACCTTTCTTTTGAGGTTTTACATGACAGAAGTAAAATAGAGCTTTCTTTTACATTTCTTAATGGAACTCATTAAAAATGTGTAAGGTGAGCATAAAGGCCACAATAATTTTCTCTTAGTTTACTGTGCATAATGTCAATGCCTTAGTCTTGTCAAATGAAAATTGCCTGACCTCACTTTAGCGCAACACTCATACATTTTCAAAATGTTTTACCTGTACGCGTATGCTGCAGATAATCAAAAGCTGATACAATAAGGTAACTTATCCTGTGCTGAACGAAAGCGTATTGTGTTGCACTCAGGAAAATATGTGTCACGAAATAACCAGATGCTAGGTGTGAGGAATGGAGCATGAGACTTGACAAAAGAAAGAAAGGTCTTCAGATTGGAATTTGAACTGCAGTGTAGGCATTAACAGGTAATGTTTCTGTCTTTCACATTCTTTCAATTTACCCCTCTATCATGCTATCTCAAATTTAAGAAAGTGAATTTTCCATGAATTGTACTGTCAAACATTCTCAATAGAATTGTTCAATAATGATACAGGGAAGTATATCACAGTGAAAGATGGAAACAGGGTTTAGAACAGTGGTCTCAAACTCCAGTCCTGGAGGGCCACAGTGGCTTCCGGTTTTCATTCTAACCCTTTTCTTAATTAGTGCCTGTTTTTGCTCCTAATTAACTTATTTTCAATTAATTTAAGAATCAAGCCTCTTAATTATTTGTTTTTACTTAATTAGTAGCCAAACAATAATGAGATACAAAATGAGCCAAAAAAAGACCAGCAAACTGTGTCCATCATACAGTATCTAAAAATAAAGAAAGACGAAGATCTCAGAAGTGTCTATCTGCTCAGGTCCACAAAACATTTTAACAGTAACCTTAGAAAAGAGAAAATTAACAATTTCAAAAATTTCTGCTATTGCACAATGAAGGCAGCAACAAGCCATGGAATTAAAGAACGGGTTTAATTAACAAGAAGAATCAGAGCCTAATTAAGCAACTGCTTGGAGTGAAATTGGTTGGAGTTTGAGGCCCTGACTTAGTTGGTCTTCTGTTGGCTCATTCACTTCTCATTTCATTTCTGTTTGGGTGCCATTTAAGGAAAGAAATGAAGCAATTCAGAGCAACAGATCCTAAAAAAATGTCAATTAAAATGAAATGAAAAGGAGTTAATTAGTAGGAAAAACAGGTCCTCCAGGACCAGAGTTTGAGACCACTGGTTTAGGAAAGAAGTGGACGTGGTGGCGGGTTGCTACAGTGCCACGGATTACCACTGGGCTTCGTGGGATTTGGGGTTCTGCGACTCATCCCTGTTGGGTACCCTGTGCACCACCACAGGATGCTGCTGGGACTCCTCAGGCCTACTTCTTCAAACTCCCACCTCACCTGGAAGTGCTTCCAGACCACATTAATGGACCACAAGGGTGCAACATAAAAGTAGCTGCCTCACTTCTTTCCGAGAGCCAGAGTTGGGAGAAAGGTGATGAAGTTTGTTGGAGGAAGAGTGGAGGCGGACCAAGGCAGAAAGGGAGAGAGAAAAAGAAACAGAAAGAAGACAAAGTGCTTGTGTGTTTTACTCTTGTGCTTTCTGTACCTGGCTGTGGGAAAGAGTTTCCCACCAAATAACAGCTGTGTGTGTTGCTGAACTTGTGCCTGTGTCTGTCTGTGTCAGGTTTGGGGAGATGGAGTGCCCTCTGCAGCCCACAACATGCAAAACCATAGCCATCCATCTTCTTCTTGTGCTTCTATAAATTTTTAAAAAGAACCATTCACATTTTTCAAGTCATTTCCAAGTTTCATCAGGCAGAGTGGCTAAGTATCTGTACTGGTATCTGTAAGGTTGCCTGTTCAAATCCCATTAGTGCCTGAAGGGTTCCCTGCTTCATTGGGCCCTTAAACCTGGCCCTTAACCTTAAAACTGCTCCAGAGGCAATGTACAATAGCTGCAAAAAAACATTTTCCTCTCAGGAATTAATGCAAATATACCAAATTGAAAGAGACTTTTGTATGCATTGGTCAATGGGAGGTCTGAAAATCGAAAGTACACCTTATGACAAGGATTTAGGAGTTGTATTGGACTTGACACTATCAAGTACCAAACAATGTGCAGAAGCTGTTACTAAGGCTAACAGAATGTTGGGTTATATAGCACAATGTGTACAATACAAGTCAAAGGAAGTTATGCTTAAGCAATATAACGTACTCATTACAGGAGTACGGTGTGCAGTTTTGGTCTCCAGGTTACAAAAAAGACATAGTAGTGCTAGGAAAAGTCAAGAGTAGTACAACTAAGTTGATTCTAGGGCTACATGGGATGAATTTTGAGGAAATATTAAAAGAACTGAGCCTTTTCAGTTTAAGCAAAATGAGATTGAGAGGAGAAATGATTGAAGTATTTAAAATTATGAATGGAATTAGTACAGTGGATTGAAACTTTACTTTAAAATGAGTTCAACAAGAACACAGGGACACAGTTGAAAACCTATTAATGGTAAAGTTTGTACAAACAAGTAAGTTTTTCTTTACATAGAGAACCATAGACACATGGAACAAGCTACCATGTAGTGTGGACGACTTTAGGGAAAACTTTAGGGACTTTCAAATCTCAACTTGATGTTACTTTGTAAGAAAGTGGATATAGGAATGGCAAGCTTTTTTGGGCTGAATGGCTTTTTCTCATCTAGAGTATTCTAATGTTCTAATCTAACATCCTTACAGATCAGGAGGCAGTGTGTTACCTTCCGAGCACTCTCACTAAGTATGCCCAGTATATAATGCAGAGTAGGTGTGCGTGTATGAGTGGACCTGGAGATGCATTGGTATCCTATACTAGGCTCACTTCTGCTTTGTGTCCTATACACATGGCAAGGGCTCCATTACCCTATGACTTTCTAATGTTTTAGGAGGAAAATTGATAGATAAATGAATCATTTATAAAGAAATGCCTGAATATGCCATGCTGAGCCACTTTATAATCCCATTGTCCAATGAAGGGTATTCACCCCCTAGGAAATTTTCAAATTTATTGCTATACAGCATTAAATCACAATGGATTTAATTTGGCTTTTTTGACACTGATCAAACAGATAATGACTATTGAATGTCAAAGCACAAAAACAGATCCCTGCAAAGTGATCTAAATATAATACAAATATAAAACACAAAGAACCCAAAAATATTCTCCCTTTCAAGTCAGTATAGATACACCATTGGCAGCAGTGACAGCCTTCAGTCTGTGTGGACAGGTCTCTATCAGCTTTGCACACCTTGGACACTGTAGTTTTTCATCATTTCTTTGCAAAATTACTCAAGCTCTGTTAGGTTGCATATGTGAATAAACAACCTAAAGTCCAGGCACAAATTCTCACTTGGATTGAGATCTTGTCTCTGACTTGGCCAACCTAGGACATTAACATTTTTTTAGGATGTTCCTGTGCAACTTTGGCTTTGTGCTTGGGGTTGTTGTCTTTGTGGAAAACAAATCTTCTCCCATAATGAAGGTATTTTGCATCAGTTTTTTTTCTTTGAGATTTCCTTGAATTTTGCTGCATTCATTTTGCCCTATACCCACACAAGCCTTCCAGGATCTGATGCAGAGAAGCATAATGCTGCCACCACAGCACAACCAAGTTGGGAATAATGTGGTTTTAATAATGTGCAGTGTTCAAATGTGTTTAGTATGATTGGCCAAAAAGCTTCATTTTTATATCATCAGACAATAGAAACTTTTTCCAGCTCACTTCAGAGTTTCTCACATGCCTTCTGGCAAATTCTAGCTGAGATGTCATGTGCATTTTCTAATAGAGGCTTTCTCTTTGACAACTCTCCCATAAAGCTGTGACTGGTGAAGCACCCAGGCAACAGTTGTGGTACTCTACAATCTCAATCACTTGAGCTTGTTATTTCAGAGTTATCATACGTCTCCAGGTATTCTCCCTCACTTCATCTTCTTCTTGCAAAATTGTTCAGTTTGTTTTTGGAATGGCAGCTATGAATATCCTTTTTCCATTTCTTAATAACTGATTTAACTGGACCCCATGAGATATTCAATGGCTTGAATATTTTCTTCTATACATCCTTTGGCTTCTGCTTTACACAGAGTCGGAGAGTTCTTCGTGTCCTTACAGTGTAGGTTAGGCCAGGATAGTGACTCATCACAAGTTGGACATTCCAGATTAAGATGCATTTGTACTACAATCAATTGAAACACCTTAACTACAGACTGATGATCTACATTTAACTAATTATGGGACTTCTAAAACCAACTGGCTGCACCAGTTAAGATTTAGGTGTATCATATTAAAGGGGTGAACACTTTCATGATTAATTATTTTGTGCTTTATATTTGTAATTAATTTAGAGCACTTTGCAGAGATCTGTTTTCACTTTGACATTAAAGTCTTTTTCTGTTGACCATTTCCAAAAAAAATCCATTGTGATTCAATGTTGTATACCAAAAAATGTGAAAGTTGGTAAATACTTTTTATAGGGACTCTTGCAAGGAATTATTAGCAGGGATTAAACTTGGAACTTATCTGGCTAAGGATAACTTCTTCAAAATTGTTGCTTTCTGCACCCCAAAGGTGCAACCTTTTGCATCAGACTGTTATCACCAATGCACATAATTCATAACTCAGAATGACAGTGGGAGCAAATTATTAGTCATAACTAAATACACTCTGTTGTAACCTGAAAATGCACTCAGATCCTACATACCAATTATGACTCCTTCACCACAGCCATCCACTAGCTTGTTTAACCAATTAGCATCTCTCTAATTTGGGTAGACTTTTTCTTAGCTATTCTATGACTTTTGCTTTTATCTCTGACACTATCAAGACCCTATTTCAAATATCCTGTTTTTCTTCTGACTAAAGAAATTTTCTAAAAAAACACTTTACTCCCTAGTGTTTTCTAACATTTACTGTGTGCCCTATTTCAAGTTTCAGC
This sequence comes from Polypterus senegalus, assembly GCF_016835505.1. Lineage (NCBI taxonomy): Eukaryota > Metazoa > Chordata > Cladistia > Polypteriformes > Polypteridae > Polypterus > Polypterus senegalus. The sequence continues at coordinate 129,098,953 of NC_053155.1, forward strand.
TTCTGACCTGGTGTTTTGGTATGAAAAAGAATTCAGAAATCTTCTTTGTGAACACCCTTACTGCACTGACCCAAGCCCCATAACCTTTCTATCTACTCTGGTTTTGAGTAAAGTACAACAGTGCTGTTCTTTAGTTTCCATGGATGTGTTCTTGAAACAATTCCTGTTACCTAAACCCATTTCCTATGGTCAGAAGCCTCCTGTAGCATTCTATGTGACATGAATAGCCTGCTTATCAAGAGCAGTGTCCTAGATGCACTATCTCTAAGCTGATAGAAGTGTAAAAGAAAGTACAAAGAGGGATGAAGAGGGTTAGGATCCTAGGTGGGAAAATCCCTTTTATTCTATAACTTGGTTGGAGAAAGAATAGCTGTGGCACTTTGCACTGCAACAGTAAATACACCTTTCCAGTCTTAGACAACTGAAGCATGATATAGGGGACCATTTAAAGGGTCAAACAGGAGGACACAGCCAAAGGTGGAGAGGCAGATGGAGTTCATTGGAGTCATTGATCTTCCTCTTATTCAATGGTGTCCAGACTGTGGAATAAGCAGACAGGCAAGTGAGTCTAGGGATAAATTTCACAAATCCTGACTCTGTTCCCTTTCCTTTAGTCCCTGTAAATACAGTATAAAAAGCCGCATTGTAGAAAGGTGAAATAAATTAGCATTTTTTGAAAGGAGTTATTCATTCTATACACAATCTTGTCCTTGAGTTAAGAAAAAGGAATCAATAAGGGTACATGGGAAAACCACACAAAATATATTGTCTCTCTGCTTGGGCCTAACTACACAAACCTTTTCTGTCTAAGTCATGGAGGCATAGTTGTAGTTTTGGGACCTTCAAGAATCAACTTAATCATGTCATATCGTTTTCTAACCTGCCTAATACAGACCAGGGTTGCAGTGGTGGCTGGAGCCTATCCCAGATAGCACAGGGTGCAAGGCAGGAGCAAACCCCTGGATAGGGTGCCAGTCCTGCCCAGGGTCAACACACACACTAAACTCACACTAGGGCCAATTTAGCATTGTCAGTTCAACTAATCTGCATGTCTTTGGACTGTGGGAGAAAACCAAAGCACCCAGAGGCATATTATACTAATGTTAGGTTATTAGGGATTGATGAGCTTTGTTGGACCATTGCCATCAAAATAGTTCTTATGTTCTGACCCATTTTGCCATCTTTGCCTTCTACTTTCTGAACTAAATCACTCTTACCACCTCCAGAGATCTACTGCTTTCTGTTAGCTTATCAGGCTGGAGAATTCTGACCGACTTTCCAGGTTCGCACAGGTTGGATAAGGACAGCTCCAGGTAACTACAAGCTATCTGACTAGGCATGGAGCCTATCAGGGGTTAGCTGTCTGCCAGTCACATACTGTATACATAGTCTACACAACAAAAAATAATGAAGTCTCTAAAATTGCGATATATTATTTTTGTACTTATTCCAGTGTAAATGGAAATAAAAGAATGCAATGATTAACAAAGACAGAATGTTTGACAGAGAGCCGTGAAATCTCTGTTTCTAATTTATTGTGCACAACAATAACACACATTACTGGGCTCTTGATTTTCTAGGTTCTCCAACTTTGAATTTTGCACTGCTTCAATGTATATGAAAATATCAGTACTTAGCAATCAAAAACCAAGGACATAAAGATGTCTGAACCACATTGGGTTACGTTAAAAATAAAGTTTTCTGTTACAGATCAACAAATTGAAAAATGTCAGGTAATAAATCAAATAAGAATCGCATAGGAGCAAAGGGGAAGTTGTGATTAGAAGTGATGTTAGTTTTCCAAGAATTAACAGGCTTTGTCTAGAAGGATACAAGAACGTGAAGTGATGCTCCTCACAAATTACTTTTTCCATGCTCCTATTTTCTAACCCATATAGACTTTCCACAACAAAGACATATAAGAGAAATGAGGGTGATTGATTCTCTGACATCAATCACATTATGGCAAAATCACAAATAGACTGAAACACACAAAGATACCACATAGAATTTTAATTTGCAGAAACAAAGAAGTACAAAGAATGAGAAAATGAAGACATGTATGCCATAACCAATAAAAAGCATAATTAAGTGATATTTTTATTCATGTCAAATAAAATACCACTAGCCCACATATTTTAAATTATGGTTGAGCATTAAAAGCATCATAAACTACCACTGTAAAAAATGTCAGTAAATTTAACGGTAAAAATACTGTAAATGGTGAAAGTAAAAGACCTTTTCTGAAAAAGTTACCTTATATTCTACTGAAAATTTACCTATATATCTTAAACAATACATTTCATTATTTTTTACAGCCAAGTTCTGTAAAATTGATATTTTTCAACCTTTAAAATATGCTAAATATTGTTTACTGATGCATTACAATTACACTGAAAAAATCTTAATATTACAGTGTAAAACTGTTAAATAGTGAAGGTAAACAACTGTAAAATGTAAAACGGTAAAGCACTGTTTCAGTAATATGACACACCCCCTTTTACAATATTGTTCCTAGTGATCCGCATATCTTTGAATAGTAGCGAAAAATTCTTAAACAAAGTTAGTTGACATATTTTTCCCTGCATACTGAAGGTTTTTTGAAGTTATGGAAGCTGATTTCTGGTGGGTTGTATTCGATAAGCTGACACACCTGTAGGACACCATACACCACAAAGGCAAACTTTATGTCCCCACCTGACAATGTGCCGTAACCTCCTTAAACACTGAATTATTTTCAATGTGTATAATTAAATGGTACATGTTTGCTATTGGTTGTTGTTACTTTACTGGTGCAAACTGCATATTGGGGTTTGACCCTGACAATACTTTCTAATGGTTTATTGATTGCCATGTTTATTACACTGTATGAATATCTGGTTATGGTTAAATGTTCTGTTCTGTTGGAATGTGTTGTAAAGAAAAAAGTTATTTACTACAAAGTTATACCGTAGATCTAAAATTATTGTCACCTTATTTATTACAGTAAAATTCTGGCAACCCAGCTGCCAGTATTTTACCATAAATGTAACATTTTTTTTAAAGTGTGCCGTAGACCTAAAAATATTGTCACCTTCTTTTTTACAGTAAAATTCTGGCAACCTAGCTGCCAGTACTTTACCATAAATTAAAATTTTTTTTTAACAGTGTATCTTTAGAGCAATTGAAAATTTACATGGTTGGGAGAATGTGTTTTACAAATTGCATTATAACTAAAGCAGCACATTAAATACTTTGTAATTTATGTGTTCTCTGAGCCACTTGTTAATTCCTAAGCACTTCTGAAACTGGCTAACAGTGTTTCTAGATAGGATGCCTTATACTGTATTGATGTTGAGATAATTTATTGAACATTTTGAATGCCAAGATTATAATTGCATGGATGATAATATTTTCCTGATGAAATACAATAATGCATTATTATCTATTGTCATACACGCTTGTCATGAGACAACCTCAGGGTTTATTTAAAGATTGTTACATTTTGAACCAGAACATTCTGAACCACTGTTGCCTAATTCCTTTTCTCCGTTCTCTACAGACACTAGTGTGGTGCTGAGGTGTCAAACGTTGCACAGCTGCACTCAGGTCCTAATTTGGGATCTTGAGGTAATTGGGAGGTTGGGTAGGCAGTGTGGTGTAGTGGTTAAGGCTTTGGATCTCAAACCCAGAGGTTGTGGGTTCAAATCCCATTACTGACACTGTGTGACCATGAGCAGGTCACTTGAACTGCCTGTGCTCCAATTGGAAAACCAAAAGAAATGTAGCCAATTGTATCATAAATATTGTAAATCACCTTGGATAAAGACATCAGCCAAATAAGTAAATGCAAATAAAAACATGCATCATTGATTTAAGGTTCATGAAACTTTGCAAGAATATTACTTTTGATACAATTAAAATACAGACTTTATGGCCATTCAAAAGTTCCTTTGAGAAACTTAGTTGTAATGAGGAACATCAAATTACACCAAAACAGTTTAGCCAATGGTAATGAAATTGGTATATTGTTTAGGTTTGGTTCTACTTAAAATGAAGGGTACATTCCATATCAGTGATTCAATGGAAACATCCATCCATCCATTTTCTAACCCGCTGAATCCGAATACAGGGTCACGGGGGTCTGCTGAAACAATAATGGAGAATGAGTGTGGTGTAATGGGAGACCAATACAAGAATTGTGTATTATTCAAAAACAGCTATGTCTAGCTTCATGAAATTTGTATTTACATTTTTGGTCATGCAATGTAAATTACAGGCTTCATAGACTTTTAAAAATGTTGTTGCGGAGTTGAAATGGGTGGGCCTACACCACAAAAACCATGCATTACTGAAACAAACTGAGTTTACCCAAATTAACATTTAAAGTTAATTTATGCAAAGTTTCTAAAGTTTAATCATGGAAAGAGGTTTATTAGAGGGAACAACACAAATCCTTGTAGTTTTACCTTGCTTAGATGATTCACTTATTCAGCAAGCTATCTAGTTTGTTCATGTGGGATTGAACATTTGTTAAACCAAGGAAATCCAGGAAATAGAAAAAAGCATTGTTTATGGTTCCAGCCCAGCAAGGAGTTAATGCAATTATGGAATCCATTCATACATAAAAGGAACATATTCATGACTCATGAGAGCAGAGAAATTAATAGCTATCAGATAGGTAGTGTAGAAGACAAATGGGGCACAAATATTTCAACCAGGAATGACAAAAGGGTCCACTTGTAAAACATATAAACATCTGTTTTCTTAACTTAACCCATTACACAAACATACCTGGGCAACACCAGGCAAATTGACTAGTTTCAGATAAATGTAGCTAATATCTATATCTGCTTTAAAAGTTCTCCACATTAATCATTCGTGCGAATTGCAATCACCAAGTACTTTCCAGATATAAGCCTGGGACTACCAACAATGGTTTTATCTGGGCCACTTCTCCAGTGTGTCAGAAGGCACAAAATGGGTTTTGGGTGGCTATTAGGTGAAAGAAGGTATAACCTTAAGTGTATACTTATTGATAAGAGTAACTAACCCCCAGAAGGTTGATAAAGAATATTACAATGCAGCATAGAAGCAAACCCACAATGTTGTGTTTCACAAGACGTATTGAAAATGTACTTCCACTACCTTGAAACATCATCGGCTCACATCAGATCATTCACCTCAGAGATTCCACACTTCTAATAGTTGTGTGGGCAATGCTGCCCAATGAAGTCAAGTAGGAATGGAGTTTGGCAATGTCAAAGTTTCTGATCTTAGAACACTGGAAGTACTAGGACGGTGTGGAGGCTAAGCAGGCCTTCATCCCTACCATTTTCATATAATTATTTTGCTGTTCATCAGTTTCCAGTTGAAAGACTTTGTGTTTCATTTTACTTGAGTTTCTCCCTAAGGAGCATTTACAGTAAATGTTTAATACTTTTTAGTATTTATTTACGAATCCTTTTTGAGGAATTGTGAAAAATAACAAATTATACAAGTTAAATATATACACTAACAATTTACAGATTGATTGAAGGCTGCCCATGGTGTGTCTGAAGAGAGTAAAGTTGGGTTGTAAAGTTGCAGGCATTTGGTCTCTTTGCTGTCTCATCTACTGCTTTTGTTTCTTCTTTCTGTTGGAAAGGCTGTCATGTGCCTTAGTAAACAAAGACATGCTGTTGTCAAATAAATGAAGAGCAAGCTGTACTTCAAAAAGAGTGTGGTTTAAGTTTAGAGCATGTGTCTTTCATTTCTTTTACATTTGACATAAAAACCATCAGTGTCTTATTATTTGCTTATTATTAGCACAATTGCTGCTGATGACATGTTTACTTCATATTACTTTTTTACAAAATTATTTCATCCAAACAGAGGACCTAAACTGACACCAGGAATTAAGTATTGTTAATTGAATGGTTTAGCAATTGACTTATGAGGTTTTGGCTAATCGACTTCAGGTGCAGTGTTAACAAAAAGGTACTTTAAAATATATATCTTGAGAAGCATCATAAAGTTACTTGCTCATCTCTAAAATGAACTGTTTTCATGAAACTTTTTTAGTTCAATCCATGGCTACACTGGCAAAACATACTAAAAATGTAGTACTCAGTGTCACACGTGTCCATTTGATGATCATCATCAAAGATCTTCCCAGGTATGTGATACCACCCCAGGTGAGAGGGAGTGCTCCCGCTAACTGTCATGTTGTGTCAAGAAACTGCCAAGTGAGGGCGACTGGGACCTTGTCAACCCCGGAAGGAGGTGTCACTTATCATGGAGACAACTTAACCAAAGGAGCTACAAGTCTAACAACCAACCAACAGAGCTGAGTTAATCCAAAACCACCATTATTTTATGGCAATTGCCTTTTTTGTTGATTTGTTTTGCCATTGAGTGTGGTTTTTTATTAAAAATAGCAAGTAAACAGGGAGAGCCATATTGGCACCCCAAAATATTCTATAACTTTTCTCACTCAGGTGACCACAACAGAAAATTTGGGACAAAGTTAAAATGTTTACAACGTTTAAGAATGTATTAGATTAGATTAGATTAGATTAGATTAGATAAACTTTATTGATCCCATACTAGGTGTTTTAAAAGCAAGTATAACCCCTTTACCAAAAGCAGTTTTTGTTTTTCCTGTTTAAGATATTTCAAAGTATTAAGATCTGTTTGAGAATTTTGTTCACAGGTGTTTGTTCAGTCATTTCTGTCTAAAAAGTTTTTTTTCATATACTATTTTTCTGAGATATGTGTGCAAACAACTGTCAGAAATTAAAAAGGAATCATGATACGTCACATCCTCTATGTGTGTGCATGCCTGTGACATTAAAGTGGTGTAGTCATGTGGTTCTAGAAGCCATCTTATTTAAGGGGTAGACACATACTCAGTAGTTGTCTGCCTTTGAAAAAATAAAGGAGAGATTTGCTGGAGAGGGCTAAAATTAGTTTCTTAACCAATTTAATTTAAGGAACAGTTTAGCTTGTTATTGACTTTAAGCTTGTTTAGCCTTTTTTGGGGGCTGAATTTCATATTTTTGTGTAACAATTCCTGCTGATGGTTAGAGGCTTAAAAGCCATTTGCCCTTGAAAAATATCTTTGCCAGTCATTTAGTATTGGTTAGATCTGTTCTTTTGCAAAAATGATCCTAACCAGTTCAATGTCAGTCTATTATAGGGCATATCCATACACACATACCTCTATATACTCAAAATGAACAAAAAATATTATTTTTTCAGTTATATAAAGCAAATTAAATCTTAGGAAGAAGAACACAGGAGCCTAAGTTGAACGCTTAGAATTCGTATAGAAGGCACCATGACTGGAAATTCAACTATGATCCGGGAGTTGTGAGATAACAAGGCAACCCACTAGATCACACTGTTACTAACCACATAACATCTATATCATTTATTTGAAGGATTACTAATTGATTTAGTTTGGATAATGCATGAATGCATTTAACCTCAACTTTCCACAGAACTAAGTGACAGTATTTTAGTCAGATACCTACTGGTATTTTCCCTGTGCCAACTGAAACAATTACTCTTTCTCAACTCAGACAGTTTTATTGCCAAAAAAAAAAAATTAAAATAGAAAGGATGAAAGGTCACAGCTGGGATATGCACGTGAAACAGGGACGCTTAAGCAATCAGACGTGCATTAGCTGGCAACTAGGTGCTGTCTGAAATCTACATCCAGACTTGGCAACAGAAAATAACATTGAAAAGAGTGACAATAAAGTGGGAAAAAGGTTTTCCAATAAACGTGACAGAAGACCTGAAGTAGCAGTCTGCATGTACAGTGATGCAATAGCCTGAGTTCAACACTGAGGCAAGAGGAGCAGAATGAGGACACTGAAGGTTGGAAGGATTCAGGCCATTTTAAAAATAGATAGTGTTGGAAACAGCAAACATGTATAATCATGTAATTGAGATGTTTTGTTTTTTTTTGCATTTATTTAGAGTTGTGTTCATTTTCAATGAACAGTTTATGTTTTCTTTGGGTGTAAATGTTTGTGTAATAGGAATAAATAGATTATCATTTCCAAAGAATCCAATTGCTAGAAAGTTATGCTGTTGAGACCCACAAATGACAATGTTTGGTTTTAAATACACGACCTAACAGGCCAATGTTACACATAGAGAACTCTGAAACAGTGTTTTCAACCCTGCAGGCTCAACGTGGCTACTGGTTTTCATGTTATGAGAAACTTTAATTAGAAAATTAATTTGAAAGAGTATTGCATTTTACTTTATTTTAACTGCTGTGCCATGTTGCGTGGATTTACATTCTGAAGTGAAGTGTTGAAAGCTAACCACAAAGATTTACTTTCTGTAAATCACCTTTCTTTAGTTAATTCCATTGCAAGGTGTAGACAACGAATAAGCAAAGCTCAGAGTTGCATAAATGCTGTGTTTTATGCAAATAGTATTTGTAGTATGTACTAGGAAAGTATTGTTAGACACATTAGCCAATTTGAATTTCAGATTAACTTCCTGAAATATGTACTTTTATGCATGAGTTATTCAGCATTTCTTAGCATCAATGGTGGCCAGACAGTATTGCATGGGCACATGTGAGAATTTTTTGTAAACATCAAGGAAAGGCAGCTCAGTTGCTACAATACTGTACTTTCTTTTCATTTCCTTTCATTTTGCATTGAACTGGTATGGTGTATTACTGGTCACAGTCTGGGGATGTACTGATATACTGTACTGATATATATAGTGGTAAATAATCAAGCTTTGACACACAAAGAGGCTTGGGGCAGCCTCCTGTATAGTTGAGAATTGACAGCAAATGCAAAAAAAGGCTGAGAAAAAATGGTCTTTACAGACAAGAGTCCAAAACAGAACTGAACAGGTTAGAAAACATGGTAAATATACAGTTGAAGAACAGGAAGAGGAGGGATCTTGGGACCAGAACCGAGATGAGGTCATCAGGCTGCAACTTCTTGGGAGGTGAAACCGGAAGCGACATCTCATGGGACGGGACCGGAAATGACATCTTCTGGGGCAGAACTGGAAATGATGTCTTCATGGGAGCCAGGCGGAATTTTCTGCATTTGGTCTACGGATAGATAAGAGAAAGAATTAATGCACTTTGACACCCCCAGTCGTACTGGGAATTATCTTCTTTTGAGTCCTTTAGCTGCCTCCCATGCGCACGTGTGTGACCGTATATATATACAGAAACAAGGACAGCTAAAGGACAAGGACGGCTATTTAATTATTGTTCAACAAAATGAAAAGTTTAAGTGAAGGCAGTTCCAGAGACTGTCAGATCCAAAGCGAACGCTTCTTTAACCTTAGAAAAGAGATCCAAATCAGGAAAAGAATCCATCATCTTCAGAAGCTGGTTCTTCAATAAACCTTAACTTCTGATGCTGGGATTCATTAAATAGTAGATTCAAGGCAATGTCACATGATATGACTTTTCCTATGATTTTCAGTTGTAGCATAATGTGACATGCTCAGCGATTCACTTCAATTAGTCCTGACTCACTCTGGCAAATTCAAACAAGTTTGATTATGTGTTAAGTCATTGGTGGGTTCTTTGTGTGTAGCAGCTGACAACCAATGAATGCTCACCTGGGTGTTCAATACATATAATGCAGTGATGAGGAACAAGGAACAGAGGTGTTTTTGGACTTCACAAACAGAGGAACGTTTTGTCTGTCCAATGTCTCATGTTTTATGTAGCACAACAGAATGAAAGAAAAGAAAAAAAGGCAGAGATTGCTGCTGAACTTAGCATACTTGCTAACCCTTCATACGGCAGTGGCTCTGTCAGGCAGCACATTGGCTGTCTCAAGAAGGAGTGAACATGACTCTACTGAAAGTTTGGCATGCATTCAATAAATGTGGGATGTCTAGCATTTTTCAGTCATGTAAATAAACGTGGCCCAGCAGCGAGATCAGCAACTGTAGTCAGCAAGTATGGCATACCCAATGACTAGAAGTTGCGTAATATGACATCAGCTTTATGGGAAGAAATGGAACTTTGAGGGTCAAGTCGAAAATGATGTTAGTGCTCCCCAACGGTGTCCTCCTTTATATTTGGTGGTAATGAGGAAAAAGACTGTATACCCTTTTATCTTTCTCCCCATCTCTTACCTGAACAGAGCCTATAAGAACATTCCTAGGCTTGTGTGTTTGATCTGGAAGACCTACTGCATATATATATATATATATATATATTATAATAATAAAATCTTGGGAATTATTTGGTTACCATAGACACGTTGTATCTTCTTTCTGCATGAAAATAGAATAAAATGTTTTCCTGGTCATCACAACAACCTACATGAGATATATAAAAAAATATATATAAAAATAATTTTTTGGTGAATTATTCCTTTAAACTTCATCAAGATTGACACTGTAATTGTGTACCCAGATCTGCTCATTATTATCAAGTGGCAGTTTCAGAACAATCTGTCCATTCACTCATTTTTTAACCTGATTTTTATTATAAATTCCAGAGTGACATTAAGCTGGAACCTATCTCTTCAGGGTGAGGTGGAAGGCTGTAACCAATCTTTTTTGGGAAACACACTATAATGCATATTAAAAAGAAGGGGCTGCTTCTCTCCACATTCACTTGCTAAGTTAATTTCTTTCTTTTTTCAAATCTGATTAATCTAAAGAAGGGTTATAAGGAAATGGGAATCTATTGCAGCAGCTTGAGGCACAGAGTAGCATCAAACCCTAGAAAAGGTGTCAATCTATAGCATTGCAGACTCAAATACACACTAGGCCAGTTTAGTCACCACTGAATCTATCCTCCACATCTTTTAGACTGAAGAGGACATGGAGATACCTGAGAAAAATGCACCATACCATAGGGGAATATGCAACCTTCACACAAAGTGCTGGATACACTTACCAAAATCATGTCTTACTCTAATCTATTTTAAATTACTTCTGTAGAAAACAATAACTAAAATCAAACACTGGGGACAATGTAATAATAGAGTAGTTAGCTGTGTTATCTCACATCTCCAAGCAGCTGAGTCTGAGCTGTGCCCGATTACTCTCTATGTGGACTTTGGACATTTTCTCCATGTCTGGGTGGATGTTTCTCTATGCACATTTTAGATAGATAGATATATACTTTATTAATCCCAAGAGGAAATTCACATAATCCAGCAGCAGTATACTGATACAAAGAAACAATATTAAATTAAATAGTAATAAAAATGAAAAAATGAAAAAGCAAACAATAACTTTGAGTAATGTTAGCATTTACTCCCCCGGGTGGAATTGAAGAGTCGCATAGTGTGGGGGAGGAACGATCTCCTCAGTCTGTCAGTGGAGCAGGACAGTGACAAAAGTCTGTCACTGAATCTACTCCTCTGCCTGGAGATGACACTGTTCAGTGGATGCAGTGGATTAATTATGATTGACAGGAGTTTGCTTAATGCCCGTCGCTCTGCCACAGATGTTAAACTGTCCAACTTTACTCCTACAATACAGCCTGCCTTCTTAACAAGTTTGTCCAGGCGTAAGGCGTCTTTCATTTTTATGCTGCCACCCCAGCACACCACCGCTTAGAAGAGGGCACTCGCCACAACCGTCTGGTAGAACATCTGCAGCATCTCACTGCAGATGTTGAAGGATGCCAACCTTCTCAGAAAGTATAGTCTGCTCTGACCTTTCTTACATAGAGCATCAGTATTGGCAGTCCAGTCCAATTTGTCATCCAGCTGCACTCCCAGATATTTATAGGTCTGCACCCTCTGCACACAGTCACCTCTGAAGATCACAGGGTCCATGAGAGGCCTGGGCCTCCTAAAATCCACCACCAGCTCCTTGGTTTTGCTGGTGTTAAGATGTAAGTGGTTTGAGTCGCACCATTTAACAAAGTCTTTGATTAGCTTCCTGTACTCCTCCTCCTGCCCACTCCTGATGCAGCCCACAATAGCAGTGTCATCAGCGAACTTTTGCACGTGGCAGGACTCCGAGAAATATTGGAAGTCTGATGTATATAGATTGAACAGGACCGGAGAAAGTACAGTCCCCTGCGGCGCCCCTATATTGCTGAACACAATGTCAGACCTGCAGTTCCCAAGACGCACATATTGAGGTCTGTCTGTAAGATAGTCCAGAATCCATGCCACCAGGTGTGAGTCTACTCCCATCTCAGTCAGCTTTTCTCTAAGGAGCAGAGGTTGGATGGTGTTGAAGGCGCTAAAGAAGTCCAAAAACATAATTCTTACAGCACCACTGCCTCTGTCCAGGTGGGAGAGGGATCGGTGTAGCATATAGATGATGGCATCCTCCGCTCCCACCTTCTCCTGGTATGCGAACTGCAGAGGGTCGAGGACGTGGCAGACCTGTGGCCTCAGATGGTGAAGCAGCAGCCGCTCCATGGTCTTCATCAGATGTGACGTCAGAGCAACAGGCCGGAAGTCATTCAGCTCACTAGGACGTGATACCTTTGGGACAGGGGTGATACAAGATGTTTTAGATCTGACTGGCAGCTCTGAACTGGTATGAGTTTGTGCTTTCTGTATCAGACTTGCATTTCGAAATGGGTTGTGTCCTGCTTTGTTACCATTGCTGTTAGGATTGTCATTATTTCACTGCTGTCCTAAAATTACTTTATATGTACGTGTCAGTTGATGGATGGCATACAAACACTGAAAACATTAACTTCAGCTTTAACATTTGCTACATTATAGAATGTTTTTAATTGATTAAACTGAGAAACTAATGATGAAAGAGAATTCCTTTTTTATAAAGACGAAGAAAATATATTCCTCAAAAATATAACTTTGAGTTCTACCATAATTGTTTAGTCTTTCAATATTGTGGGTCACTTCAGTTTCATTTTTATCCATGTTTTTATTTATCTATATCAGGGTTGTGGGCACCCAGAACATATTGGGATACTGGGATTAAAGCGTCCCTAGAGTCTTTAATAGAGTACACAAAGTGCCACCTAAGGACAAGTGCATGTTTTTTGTGATGTAAATGGAAAACTGGACATATGCAGAGAGAAAGTGTCAACTCTACATAGATCATGTCCGAGTCAAGATTTGAAAACCAGGACGCGGTAGCTGTGAGGTGGTAGGGCTTATATGCCACTCATTATGTGTGAGTTACAAGTTTCATTTTATATGGGTTTAGAAAAAAGTCTATGTTTATTTTTACAGGTTTATTTATTATGAACTGTCACACTCTTTTAGATCAGATCATACCATGCATGTGATGCTGCCCTGCTAAGCTCCAGCACCCTGGACCACTGCATTGGTTCAGACATTACATGAGAATGTTCTGATAGATTAATTTATTTGTCTTTTTTAGATAACTGTACAAAGGCAGAAACATTGATTGACTGTTTAATTTTCTACAACCTTTACATCCTTCCACATACATACACGCACACGCACAATTTTAAAGGTTCAATACAGGGTGGCGCAGTGGGTAGTGCTGCTGCCTCGCAGTTAGGAGACCCGAGTTTGCTTCTGAACCGAACTTGCATGGAGTTTGCATGTTCTCCCTGTGTCTGCGTGGGTTTCCTCCGGTTTCCTCCCACAGTCCAAAGACATGCAGGTTAGGTCAATTGGTGATCCTAAATTGTCCCGCCTGGGGCTTGTTTCCAGCCTTGCTCCCTATGTTGGCTGGGATTGGCTCCAGCAGACCCCCGTGACCCTGTAATTAGAATATGGCAAGTTGGATAATGGATGGATGTATTCAATACTTCATTCGGTTTGAATGAAAACCACAAGCCACTAATCACACATTGCACTCGAAAACATAAATTACTCAAATGTTTATATACAAACGGTAGCAAAAACCAACTGTTCAAGATACAATGCAAGATAACATACAGGTTAACTTTAACGTGTTAACTTTTGTCACAGCGAAGCTTGCACTTTTTATTTGTAAAGCCCGAGCTGAACCATTCAGTAACAAAAATTCGACTTTTTTCTTTTCAACAAAAGAGATGAGCATTATTTGTAACCAATTAAACCAAATTTTTTAAAAATATATTTTTTTTAGAAATTCGTGCTCTAGAAAAATGGAATATGTAGCATGGTGTGTCATAACAGCACTAAGAATAGCTCAGTTTATGTCCCCCCCGGCTCTGCGTTATTGGTAGCGTCCCAAGGATAGTTAAATTGCCGAGCAGTTTTGCAGCGACTTGTCATGGTCAGTAGCGGTTATATTTTGACAGCAGTATTCGCCTCTTATTTTTTATTCATTTTACGAATTAATTCAGCTTTAACAATGAAGACAATCATTGCAGCATATTCTGGCGTACTGCGAGGTAAGAAGGAGAGCGAAAAAAGCCTTATTTGGGTTCTTTAATGTGTGACGTCTTTCTCTAGAATGTATTGTAACAATTATGATTAATGTCGTTTTCCTTTTAGTATGTTATTAATGCGTTTTGTCAAATCTATGTTTTGGCTTCTAATGTTTGTAGTGGTTGCTTCTTAAGGAAAAATTATATGTAAAATGAAAACTTGCGTTAATCAGCCTATTCGCATCCGAATTCTTTTAACCTCATTGCAAATGAGTTGCAGAGACTTTCAGGTTTAACTGTTAGCAGGTAATAAGAAGATGCGGCAAACCACGCAGTATTTTCCCGCTTGGCGCTTGCATGTGAATGCACGTTCCCAGTACTGCGCGCGTGCACGCACCATTCCACTCCCCCACGCACAGCGTTCATATCATATGTATGTTGCTAGCACGCGAGGAGATGCTCTGCTTCTCAGAAGATGAGCACCTGCAAGATGCTGTGTAGCTTTCTTGCCATTCGTCATCTAAAAAGACTACCTTGCAGAGGCTTATTAGACATGTAAGGTCTGTTTGGTGTGCGGTTAACGAGCACGCTGCTTTATAATTGCACAAACAAGAACTAGTGGCTACCCAGAATCTTCTAGAACTGCAGTAGGTGACCTCCACTCCGTCTAACTGCAGCCAATAGATAGTGAAGAAAATACTTGACAAGTGGCAAGAAGCACTAAGGAATGTAACTACTTGTACATGTAATGTTGGTGACATGTTATGATGGAATAGTGTTGATGACGTTTACTATCCATACTAGACATTTTAATACTGCTGCTTGAAGAATGTTCAGCCCACACTATCTTGAGGGGTAGTATGTGCCTTCAAACGTTTATACAGAAACCACAGGTGAAGTAGTTGAGAATAGTACCCTTCATGACGGGTGATATTAAAGTTTCTGTTTGAAGTTCCTATAATTCATGATTTTTTTAAAAAAAGTAAGGGCCCTTTGAAGCTTTATTTTGCCACATGTTCTATAAAGCTGGCCGCTTCATTTCTGTCTTTGGAGCACCCTTTTCCAAATATTCATATGAAGAGTGTGGTTTTGTGTTTACACAACTGACATTGAATGCACAACACCTTCATTTTTCTTGTGTTTTAACTTGTCTCATTGACTTTGCTGCTTCTGTGGGTTTTTCTCATTTATCAATGCACTTAGCCATTTTGTTTTATATGTTAGTAGGTTTGAAATGTGATAATTGTGTGCATTTATAAAACCCGTTATAAAATGAAATTGAGACATCTGTAACAGATGTACAGTACTGATGGACCTTGTGTTTAAAAAAAATAAATAAATAAAAAAAATTCTGGATGAACTGAAGGACACACTAGTAATTTTTTTATCAGTCTGCTTAAGTTACCTGATAGTCCTTGTGTGTGCATGTGTATATACAGTATAATATATGTATAAAACTAGTGTGTGTGCAGTGCATGTGTATATACAGTATATGTTTAAAACTAACTGGAGATCTAATTCAAAACTGTTTAATATGCTGGGGTTGAGGATATAGAAATTGCACATTTAAGTATGATATTTTGGGCAATTTTGTAGAGCATCTATTAGTACAATGTACAGAAGTCTGAACTATTTCCTTTTTTACTTTCTTAGTGATATTCTACTTATTTATACATTAAAAAAATTGGCTTTCATTTAAAATCTGTTTTACAGGCTGGGTTAATACTCAAGTTATATTTGGAAAATATCCTCTGATAGCCAATGCCCATTTTTTTTAGGTTTCTAAAAAGTGTAAATATTTGTAACTGGAGGATGAAGAATCAGTTTTCAGAAGGAGGGAAATTTTAAGTGTTCAGTGGAAGCATTATAAATAGTTTATACTAAGCAGTGTTGTGAGAATCAATATTTAATGCATTGCTAACAAATAGAGTTGAATTTTGTTTAGCTCACGTTTTCTTTCTTTGGTTTGATGTGCTTGTGGTTAGAAACTGATGCATTTCTGTACAATACTTTGAGTAAGTAAGATGTTAACTTGCACTTATAAGGGACTGTAGTATCTGAAATACTGAAATTTCTAAACCATTTTTAGATATATACAGCTAAACAATAAATGGAACACTATTAAAAGTAATGCTGATTTTAAAAATGATTTAAAAACACTATTTACTGAACATTTCATATAAGCAAAAATGGAAATTAACTTTGCAGTGGTATACAGTCTATGCAAAGTACAGTATTTTCTAGTATAAGACTGCAATCGTCCTCTTGCCCTCATACCTGGAAAGTGTGACACCATGTCCAATGGCAAATTTTATATAAAAAAAATTGCAAAACTTATTAACTATTAATACAAAGAGTAGTTTCAGTGAAAAGTTGTTAAAGATACTGAACTTTTTGAGAAATTTGATGCCTTTTTATGTGAACTGTCTGGTTTTCCCTGGAAATGTTTGCCACCCGAAAGTTCTTAAGGTTCAATATTGCATTTTCACGTTTTTTTTTTCCCCATTCAGTTTTAACATTTCAAAAGTAAATGGCCTAGTGTTAGTGTTTTTGTCAATTATATAGACAAACGATCAGAATTGGTAAGAGACTTCTGTATTGACATTGTACAACTGCATGACCAATGCTTTCATCCACATGTTCAAGACTATTCATGGAAGTGGAACTACAGTACATTTTACTTGTTCACAGTTGTGGTTGGAATGGTGGCATCTTTCTTCCCTCCCCAGTATAACATTGTGTGCAGCTTGCTCTTTTCCATTTTGATGTGCACATTTTATGCATTGGGATGGATTTTGCACTAAATATATACTGTATTGTGATTTACATATTTTAAGACTAGTTTTGCAGTGAAGGTATTTTTTTTTTTTTTTGTTTTGGGGAAATGTTACCTAATACAGCATATGTTATAAAAAATATATATTATGGCTTGGACTAATTTTTTCACAAAAAGCAACAGCAGTTTAGGAGGAATACTTTAATATTTAATATACATATAATTTGCTATGAAGCAATTTAATCATGGTGTCCAGTTTCCCATTTGTTTGACTCATTCTAACATATAAAGTATATACAATTTTAATGTTTAATCCCAGTGAGATGACATTGGTTACTGGTTATTGTTTTGTATGACTTCCCAAGCCTAGTTCATGCCTTTTTGAAATATGTTTTTATCTTTATATGTTAGAATTTACTTTGTATTAGTCTGAGCACAATCTTATGTATTCATATATTTTGGTTAACTGAAAATGGTAGTGCAGAGATCAACTATATAGTGTAATCTAAAATATTTAACGTTACATTTTAAGTCCATGTTAATATCATCTGTTTTACGACAATACTGCTGACTGCAGAATAAAGTAGGTTTATAGTACCATAAAATGTTCAATGACACAGACTGATCACTTTATACTTAATTCTGGAGTTAATTTCCTTTGAAACACTGCTTTGGCCAGAGCCAAGTCTAGTAAGATATGAACCCTCATAGATCTAGTTCTTTCAGCCAGTCCCATGTTCCTTTTTAATGGACAAATTATAGTTCAAAGTAGGCAGGGCCTATTTGCTGCTTCTCAGTGTTCCTTATTCCTGCCATCCTTGGAGCTAACAAGGGATCTAGGCACCTGCTAGGTCCTGTTAGTTTTTGCCATTGTACAACTTAAACAGTAGTGGTTAGGGGATGCTTGCTTGTTCTAGTCTCTGGCAAGTGCGACTGTGTGTGTCTCTTTGCAGGTGGTTTTTGACCCACAGCTCTTTTCTGTTTTTGATTTGTGCTGTAAGCAGTTCATTTTGAAAAACTTTTTTTTTTTTTTTTTTAGGGTCTTCTTCCCCCATCTTTTAGGGGTCGATGTGCTTGATCAACCTTCTTCAAACATTTGGGTCCTGCACCACCTCGCCAGTCAAGTCCCCTCACTTTCCCTTCTATACTTCCATTCCAATTACTCTTTTGCCCATATAATAATTCTCTTCTCATTATGTCTGTACCACTTAAACCTACTTCAGTGTACTTTCTTAAATATCACTCCCACTTTTGTTGTACCTCTGATGGTTTGATATTTATTGTCTCTTTTTTGTGTTTCCACACATCCATTTTAAAATTCTCATCTCTACCACATCTAACTTTATCACCTGCACTCCCTTTACCGCAAATGTCTTGGCTCCATACATCATTGCAGGTTTTACCACTTTCTTAACCTTTAATGTTTGACCATTGCCTTACTACTTCGAAACCCTGATACCTTCTTCCACTTGTTTTATAGCCTATCTGGATGGAAGAATTGCTCTGATTGATTTTATGTGTTGTCTTGGATTCCTTGTTCAACTGTAGCCCTGTCATATTGTTTGTATTTCATTTGCTTCTGTAGTAAAAAAAAAAAAAAAGAATTTTAAATTCAAAACAATAAAACAGTTACAAAAACTAAATGTCATGGCACATGTACTGTATAATTATGCATTGTCTCTTGCTAATGTATAGCAAATGAACACCCAGCTTGTTTTACTGAAAGTACTGTTCATTTTATTTTTCCATTGGATAGAGACTTAAATATATTCCACATGCTTCAGAAAGAGCACAGATTAAACTTTAATCAGCAAAATTGATGGACTTTGTAATAGGACTTTAGGAGGCATGCATGCAGGTTTATGCATGTCCAGTAACCATTTGGTTAGCAATTGATTGAGATGGGTTGATATCTGTTGATAAAAATAAAAGTAGTTTATTTGAGTTTAGATTTTAACACGTCGCATTGCAAATATTGCAAGCATTTTTTGACAAGGTGTTAAATTTAACTTGTGTGTTTATTTGCTATAACTTTCAAATGTGTGTGCACATTCTGTAGTGAAATGCTGTGCTAAATCTTAGATTTGATGTACTTTGTGGAGAACAAAACACTTCAACTGTAATTTTCATCTAATTTGAAATTTTACTTTTACTGTATTAAAAAATATTTTACTTGCCTTATTGATTAAAAGAGCAATGGTTAATATTTCTGGTGTGTAGTGAACTTTATTGGAAACGGACCTTGCTCATTAAGTCATTTATTCTGCTTTTTTTGTGCCTCTATTCTTGGTTATATTCAACCTTTTTAAACTAGTGGTGGCCTTATAATCATTTTGTGAAGATCAGTTGTTATTTCTTTCCTCTTCTTAAAGATTTAGTGTCTATCTAGCAACTACTAATGAGGTTGGCCTAGGTGATAAGGTAAAAGTATTAGGAAATACCTGATGGTTCTTAGTACATGTCTGTTTATGGGACCTATAATGGGATTTAACTTGTATGAAGGGCCAGGCTGGTCATGGTTTAAGTACTTATTTAAAGCAGCAGTTGTTCATACAACCCCAGTCTGCATAAAGCACTGTTCAGTTCATCGGTTTACTTCAGTCCATGGCAGTTTTAAAGTTTGATAAGGCAGTGTTCTTGTATGAGCCAGTGGTACATTCTCATTTAGTTGTGTACACTGTAGAGATGAGGTACAGGCACATGTATTTGCCAAACTGCGTATACAACCCATCTCAAAACTAAATTTTCCAAAGCTCTGAGCTAGAGCATGTAAATAATGTGGAGTCCAAATGAAACATTTGGTAATTGAATTTTGTTGTGAATACTCTTTTCACAGTAAATATCCGTTTTAGCTTTGCTGTTTAAGTAAATAGTAGTCTAGGAATATAACTAATGTTCCCACCCATTTGCAGTTAAATGGAAAAATGGTTTAAAATACAACTGTAGAGACAATTCCTGTGTTTATTTAATTTACATTGTTTTGATAAAATGCAACATCTCTCCAAAGTAAAGTTGTGCTTTTTTTTTTTTTTTTACAAAAGTTTAATTATGAAGTGTATGCATATATACAGCAGTTTGACTAAAGAGGTGAAAAGTTCTTGCTTCTTAATTGCCTCAATGGATTTCCTAAATTTAAGACTATTTATTTATTCTATAAATTCAATAGGTACTGGAGCAAGTATTCTCTCAGCCTTCCAGGATTTACCATCTATTCCCTGGCCTTCAAACTCAAAGTTGGTGAAGCAACTGCAGATAATCTCTGTTCTTCAGTGGGTCATTACCTTTCTTGTTATGGGTAAGTGACACACACAATTACAAAAATTTGCACATTTGTGCAGCAGGATGCAAGGAAAACTATACTCTTGATATGAAATTAGAGAAAATGAAAATATTGTGAAATATTTTTGATGGAAAATCTAGTGAATCTAAGCCTGATACATTAACTCTAAAATACCATACTTGAGGTGTGTGTGCGTTAAGCATGAAACTGATTAATTTTCTGCCATTTAATTTTTCTTTGAAAGTCAGTTTGCTCAACTGTATACAAAAACTAGAATTCAATGTCTTAACCTTGAAGTAGTTGTATGATTTTTGGTTTTTCCTCCCCCAAGGTGCTGCATGTACGCTGCTACTTCTTTATATGTTCTGTACTGACTGCTGGGCGATTGCTGCTCTTTATATAGCCTGGCTTGTGTTTGACTGGAATACCCCAGAAAAAGGTAAGAACATTTCAAAGAATTTAGTACAAGACTGTAGTCCAAAAACAGTTGGCTGGGCAATGTCCCGCTTTTCCTTTGATAATGTTATATTTGTTTTCCATTTAACACTGTCACTTGAAAGCAGATGTATTGGGTAATGCATCTATTTTCTGGTCCATGAATTCCCATCAATCTTTAAATAAAACTGTTTTGCTATAAATGAGGAGTCTAGTGTGCCACGGTATAATTGGATATGAATTAAAAAATAATTTAAAGCAAAGTTTGTGCGCTCTACTGGTTATAAATGCATATCTAATATTTTTCAAATGATATAGTGTAGATTACTTTTTGAATATTTGTAAGCTTTTTTTTTTTTTTTTTTTATTGAAATTCTCAGTTTTAATTCACATTGTTTGGGTAATTTAGCATGCACTTTAGACATGATATATATTTTTTATTCATTTATTTTTTTTTTTTTTTAAGGAGGCAGACGTTCTGAATGGGTCAGAAACTGGACAGTCTGGAAACACTTTCGAGATTACTTTCCAATAAGAGTAGGTTATTTTGCATTTTACAGTATGTATGTATGTATGTTTTTTTTAATCGATTGGTACAACTGTATGTATAAGATGTCCTAAGTGAGTTTGTATATATTTGTTTATATGTATAGATACAGTAAGTGTGTCGTGTGTTTTTTATATAGATCATATAAATATGATATATATATCATATTATATATACAGTAGTGGTGCTTGAAAGTTTGTGAACCCTTTAGAATTTTCTAGATTTCTGCATAAATATGACCTAAAACATCATCAAATTTTCACTCAAGTCCTAAAAGTAGATAAAGATATAAACCAGTTAAACAAATGAGACAAAAATATTATACTTGGAATGAGACAAAAATATTATACTTGGTCATTTATTTATTTATTGAGGAAAATGATTGAATATTACATATTTGTGGTTGGCAAAAGTATGTGAACCTATAGTATTAGCAGTTAGTTTAAAGGTGAAATTCGAGTCGGGTGTTTTTAATCAATGGGATGACAATCGGGTGTGTGAGTGTGCACCCTGTGTTATTTAAAGAACAGGGATCTATCAAAGTCTGCTCTTCACAACATATGTTTGTGGAAGTGTATCATGGCACAAACAAAGATTTCTGAGGACCTCAGAAAAGAGTTGTTGATGCTCATCAGGCTAGAAAAGGTTAGAAAACCATCTCTAAAGAGTTTGGACTCCACCAATCCACAGTCGGATTGTGTACAAATGGAGGAAATTCGACCCCAGGAGTGGTCGACCAACAAAGATCACTCCAAGAGCAAGGCAAGTAATAGTCAGAGGTTATAAAGGACCCCAGGGTAACTTCTAAGCAACTGAAGGCCTCTCTCACGTTGGCTAATGTTCATGCGTCCACCATCAGGAGAACACTGAACAACAATGGTGTGCATGGCAGGGTTGCAAGGAGAAAGCCACTGCTCTCCAAAAGAAAATTGCTGCTCGTCTGCAGTTTGCTAAAGATCATGTGGACAAACCAGAAGGCTATTGGAAGAATGTTTTGTGGATGGATGAGACCAAAATAGAACTTTTTGGTTTAAATGAAAAGCGTTCTGTTTGGAGAAAGAAAAACGCTGCATTCCAGCATAAGAACCTTTATCCCATCTGTGAAACATGGTGGTGGTAGTATCATGGTTTGGGCCTGTTTTGCTGCATCTGGGCCAGGATGGCTTGCCTTTATTGATGGAACAATGAATTCTGAATTCATCAGAGAATTCTAAAGGAAAACGTCAGGACATCTGTCCATGAACTGAATCTCAAGAGAAGGTGGGTCATGCAGCAAGACCACAACCCTAAGCACACAAGTCGTTCTACCAAAGAATGGTTAAAGAAGAATAAAGTTAATGTTTTGGAATGGCCAAGTCAAAGTCCTGACCTTAATCCAATCGAAATGTTGTGGAAGGACCTGAAGCAAGCAGTTAATGTGAGGAAACCCGCCAACATCAAAGCAAAGGTTCGCAGGTTTTGCCACTTGCAAATGTGTAATATTCGATCATTTTCCTTAATAAATAAATGACCAAGTATAATATTTTTGTCTCATTTGTTTAACTGGTTGCTCTTTATCTACTTTTAGGACTTGAGTGAAAATCTGATGTTTTATGTCATTTATGCAGAAATATAGAAAATTCTAAAGGGTTCACAAACTTTCAAGCACCACTGTATCATACACACACATACAGGTAGTCCCCAGTTTACGGACTTACGAACGGCGATGCATGCACCTCCGTAACTGCCGCTCTGGCATCTTCAGCCTGGGGATGCTGCAAGCGGTGGCTGAAGGGGGGTGATTTTGCTGCTCGTGCAGTGTAGTGTCCCTTGGGCGGCTCCTGGCGGCAAGCGGTGACCTGTGGTCCTTAGTCACTGGGGCCACAGCTATCACTCTTGTGCAGGACGGAGGCTTGATGGGGTGGTTTGCTGCCCGCCAACTACACCGCCGCAGCTAATGCTCCTGACAGGATGCAAGCTGGATGGAGCAAAGGGGGGCGTTTCACTGCCTGCC